>NW_006972837.1:0-782 GCF_000164805.1 Carlito syrichta | reverse complement strand
GGTAGCTAAATAAATCAGCTGGCTAGCCAGCTGGCTAGCTATTTAAGTCAGCGAGTTAAATGAGCTGGCTAGCCAGCTGGCTAGCTAGGGGGCTAGCTAGCTAACCCAGTTGGCAAGCCGGATGGCTATCTAATTAAGTCAGATACTTTATTCAGCTGGTTAGCCAGCTGGCTAGCTAGGTGGCTGGCATGTTAAGACAGCTGGTTAGCATGCTGGTCAGATAGGTGGCCAGATAATTAAGCTGGCTCACTAGGCAGCTGAACACCAGGGTGGCTGGCTAGTTAGATCAACTTTCTATCCCACAGTCCTACCAGACCACTGGCTATTTAAGCCGGCTGGCTAACCAGGTGGCCAGTCTGCTAGCTAGCTAGCCGGCTGCCTAGACAGGTAGCCACAAAGGTAGGTAGCTTGTTAAGACAGCTGGCTAGCAGTCTAGCCAACAAGGTAACCAGCTAGTTTAGGCAGCTGACTGGTCAGGTAGCCAGCCAACTAGCTAGTCAGCTAGTTAAGTCAACTAACTAGTCAGCTATCTAGTTAAGTCAACTAGCAACTCAGGTAACTATTCAAATAACTAGCTAAGTTAGCTAGCTAGTCAGGTTGCTTGTCAAATAGCTAGTTAAGTCAGCTAGCTTGTCAGGTAGCTACTCAGCTAGATAATTGTCAGCTAACAAGCTAACTAACCAGTTAGATAACTAGTTAAGTCAGCTTGATAGACAGCTAGATAACTTGTTTGCTAGCTAGTTATGTCAGCTAGATAGCCAGCTAGCTAGTCAGCTAGCTGA
>NW_006972836.1:0-599 GCF_000164805.1 Carlito syrichta | reverse complement strand
CTTAGTCAGCTAGCTACCTAGCTATCCATAAGGCTTACCTAGCTGAAATTAACTAGCTAGCTATCTAACTGACTTAAGAAGCTGACCTAACTAACCAACCAGCTGTCTACTTGCTGACTTAACTAGCAAGCTACCTAGCTAGCCAGCTGCTTTCTCAGCTGACTTAACTAACTAGCCAGTTGGCTAGACAGCTGACATAATTAGTTAGCTACCTAACTAGCAAGCTGGTTTGCCAGCTGTCTCAACTATCAGTCTTAACTAGCTAGCCAGCTTTCTAGCCAGCTGATTTAATTGCCTAGCAACCTTGTTGGCCAGCTGACTTAACTAGCTGAAATAACTAGTGAGTCAGCTGTCTACCCGTCTGATGTAATCAGTTTTTTAACTATCTAGCCAGCTGGCTAGACAACTGAGTTCACCAGCTGACTTAACTAGCTAGCCAGCTGATTAGCCAGCTGACTAAACTAGCTGACATTACTAGCTGGCCAGCTGGCTAGCTAGCTTACATAACTGCCTAGCTACCTAGACAGCCAGCAGCCTAGTCAGATGACTTAACTTGCTGACTTAACTAAGTAGCCAGCTGTCTAGCTAGCAGACTTAGA
>NW_006972835.1:0-5060 GCF_000164805.1 Carlito syrichta | reverse complement strand
CAAAATCTCAAAATTGCAAAAGGTACAGCCCCAATCCTACAGTCTAGCTGCAGAATTGAGCAAAGCCAGATATTCACATAAGGAAGAATAGGAGACTGAACAAACAGAAGAAGAAGTAACTCAACCATCCCTGAACAACATAATTAAAGATGAGAGAAAAAAGGGAAGGGGTTGGAAAATCTATACAAATGAAGAAAAACCAAAAGAAGAATATGGGTCTCACACAGACCACTGGGAGATCAGACACTGAGAAAATAGACTTCACAATGCAAGCAATAAAGAGCCCCCAGAATGACTGGTCCCAGACTATAAATCCAGACATCAAGACACTAATGAGAGAATAAAAAGAATTGAGGAGAGACAAGAGGAAAATAGGAAGGAGTTGATAACTGAGATAACAGCTGTAAAGAATACTGTGAATGAAATAAATAACAAACTGGTAAGCATGGAAAGCAGAATTAGACAAACAGAAGAAAGAATCTCAGAGTTTGAGAACCAAGATATAGAACTAACCCAATCTGTCAAAAACATAGAAAGGAAGCTTAAGAAAACAGAAAAAATCCTTCAAGGGGTGAGTGATTATTTCAAGAAGCTGAACCTAAGAATAATTGGACTCCCTGAGATAGAAAGTGAGACAGAAACCACCCTGGAACAAACATTCCATGAAATTATTCAAGAAAACTTCCCTCAAATCATCAGTGGTATGACTATTCAAACAGAAGACAATCAGAGAACCCCTGAAATACAATAAATGAGAAGACTAACTCCTAGACACATAGTAATTTGCCTAAACAAAGGCGGTATAAAAGAAAAAAATCCTATAGGCAGCAAAAGGAAAAGGTCAGACTACCAACCAGGGAAGACCAATTAGAACAGCAGCAGATTTATCTACAGAAACACTTCAGACTATGAGAGCTTGGGGTTCAATCTTCAAAGTTCTCCAAGGTAATCAATTTCAACCAAGAATAACCTACCCAGTTAAACTTAGCTTAATCAGTGAGGGAGAATAAAAATCTTTTCCAGACATCCAATCCCTAAGAACTTATGCTGCTTCTAGACAAACTCTACATTAAACACTTAAGAAATTACTAAACATAGAAGAAAGGGACAAAATAATCACAGGATTCTTCACAAGAGTCCAGGAAAAAGGATGAAAACACACATGAATCAACCCCAAAATCAAAAGAAAGGCAACACACAATCAGGAACAACTCTTTGAGAACTTCATGAAAGAGATAAACTTTCACATTTCAATAATTAGCTTGAATGCGAATGAACTAAATGCACCACTGAAAAGATATAGAATGGCACATTGGATAAAATATCACAAGGCAACAATATATTGTCTCCAAGAGACTCATCTCACCAGAAAGGACACTCAGGACTCAAAGTGAGAGAATGGTAAGCAAAATTTAAAGCAAATGGAACCAAAAATAAGCAGGAGTTGTGACATTAATATTAGGCAAAATACCCTTTAAGCTATCAACATTTTAAATGATACAGAAGCTCACTATATAATGATAAAGCTTCATACAAAACAATAATATCCATCATAACATATACATACCCAACCAAGGAGCACCAACTTTTATAAAGCAGCTTCTAGGCAAACTTAAAAAAGATATTACTCTAATGCTATCATAGCTGGGAAATTTAATACTCCATTCCCAACCCTAGACAGACCATCAAGACAAAAATCAGCAAGGGGATCTGTAACCTTAATGTTACTCATGACCAAATGAGCTTAATTGAAAAGGACAGATCACCAAATAACGACAGAATATGCATTCTACTTGCCACCACATAGAGACTACTCTAAGAACGACCTCATCCATGGCAATAAATCAAGCATAAACAAATTTCATAATATTTAAATTCTCTCATTCACCTTCTCAGGCAACAGTGCAATAAAAATAAATATCAACACAAGCAAAGTTTCCCCAAAACCCACAAAGACATGGACACTAAACGGCATGCGGCTAAGCAAG
Source organism: Carlito syrichta (assembly GCF_000164805.1). Lineage (NCBI taxonomy): Eukaryota > Metazoa > Chordata > Mammalia > Primates > Tarsiidae > Carlito > Carlito syrichta. Next base: position 3,072 of record NW_006972835.1, on the reverse strand, counting down.
TGCTGGGTTAACATGGAAATCAAAGCAGAGATTAAAAGATACCTGGAAACAACAACAACAACAATAAAAATGAAGAAACATCTACCAAAGCCTCTAGGATGCTGTGAAAATAGAAGTAAGAGGAGAATTCATATCTCTACAAACACACATGAAGAAAATGGAAAGATCACAAGTAAATGGTGTAATAAGTCACCTAAGAAAGACAGAAAAGCAAGCCCATAAAAACCATAACTTCAGCAGAAGAATCCAGATCACCAAAGTAAATGCCCAAATCTGGGACAAAGAATACAAAAAAAATTTTTCTAAAAAAAGCTGGTTCTTTGATAAGTAAAGAAGATTGACTGTCCCCTAGCAAGACTGACCACGAAAAAGAGAGAAAAAGCCCAAATAAACTCAACCAGAAACACAAAAGATGAGGTCACAACTGACGTTGAAGAAATACAAAAGATTATCAGAGACTACTATGTACCTTGCTATGGAAAAATCATGAAAACCTAAAGGAAATGGAGGACTTTCTGAAATCACACAACCTCCCCAGGTTGAAACAAGAAGAAATCGAGACCCTAAGTAGATCAGTAACAATCCAGGCAATTCACTATGTCATAACAATACTCCTTGCAAAGAAAAGTTCGGGACCAGATGACTTCCCAGCAGAATTCTACAAGACATACAAGTAGGAACTGATACCAACCCTATTGAAAGTATTTCAGGTAATTGAGGAAGTTGGACCTCTCCCTAAATCATTTTATTAAGTTAACATCATATTGATACCTAAGCCAAGAAAAGTTCCAACAAAGAGAATTACAGGCCAATATCCTCGATGAACATAGATGCTAAAATTCTGAATAAGAGCCTAGCAAACCAGATTCAACAATACATATAAAAAATTATTTATCACAACTAAGTGTGCTTCATCATTGGGATGCAAGACTGATTCAACATTCATAAGAACATAAACGTAACGAAATACATCAAAAGACATAAAAACAAAAAAACCCCACATGATTATATCATTAGATGCAGAAAAAGCTTTTGATAAAATCCAGCACCCCTTCTTGATAAAAACCCTCGAATATCTAGGCATAGATGGAATATACCTCAAAAATGTAAGAGCTATCTATGAGAAAATCACATCTGGCATACTGCTTAACAGACAGAAATTGGAAATTTACCCTGAAAACTGGAAAAAGACAAAGATGCACATTCTCACCCTTCCTGTTCAACATAGTTTTGGAAGTCCTAGCTAGAGAAATCAGAGAAGAGAAGGTGATCGGGGGGATCCAAGTAGGATAGAGCAAATCAAGTTACCCTTCTTTGCAGATGACATGATTCTGTACGTCGAAAACCCAAAAGAATCTGTCAAAAAACTCCTTGCACTGATAAAGGACTTTGTCAACATCTCAGGGTATGAAATAAATTGTGCAAAAGACAACCACATTTTTTTACACCAATAATAAACCGACAGAAACCCAAATAAAAAGTACAATTCCATTCACAATAGCCACCCAAAAAAGAGAAATACCTTGGCATTTTCATAATCAGAGACATGAAAGACCTTTACAAAGAAAACTACAAAACATTGCTCAAATAAATCAAAGAGAGACAAACAAGTGGAAAGATATTCCATGTTCATGGATTGGAAGAATCAATATTATTATGATTCTACCTAAAGCAATCTACTGATGTAATGCAATACCCTTCAAATTACCAGCAGCACTCTTCTCAGACCTAGAAACAACAATACAGGAATGCATGTGGAAATATACAGGACCATGAACAGCCCAAAAAATCTACAGGAAAAAAAAGGTGGAGGTATTACATTCCCAGATTTTTAACTTTATTTTATGGCTACAATAATCAAAGCAATCTGGTATTGGTTAAGAACTGGCATACAGACCAATGGAATAGAATTGAGATTCCAGAAGCAAAACCTCAATTTCTCAAACAACTCATCTTCAACGCAACCTTCACTACCAACCACTGGGGATAGGAGAACCTATTCATTAAATGGTGCTGTGAAAACTGGCTGATCACATGCAGAAGATTGAAACAGGACCCCTATGGATTCCCATACATAAAAATCAACTTTAAATGGATCAGCATAAAAAATAAATAAGTCTCAAATTATAGGAATCAGAAATGAATGTTGAGACTTTAATGCTGATCTTACAGAAATATTAACATTTCTACATCATGCTTTGAAAAATTGTGCAAGAACAAGTTGGATAATCTAGATGAGATGAACAGATTCCTAGACAAGAGACTCTATGAAAACTGACTCATGAAGAAAGAAAATCTGAATAGTCTGAATCTGTCAAAAACTTCCTTTCACTAATAAAGGACTTTGGCAAAGACTCAGGGTGCAAAATAAATGAGCAAAAGATGGTTGCATTCTTATGCATCAACAACAAGCAGTCACAGAATGAAATAAAAAGCTCAATCCCATTCAAAATAGCCACTAAAAAATGAAATACCTTTGCATCTTCCTAACCAGAGAGGTGAAAGACTTTACAATAAGAAGTGCAGGAAGGACGGGGCAAGATGGCAACGGCATAGGTGAACTGGTGAGATTCTCTGAACGGACCAAGACTGCAAACTGCTGAATAGACAGACTGTAAAGCAGAGGGAAAAGTGAACAAAACCAGAAGACCCTCATAAGGAAGAACAGTTCATTGCAGAAGAGAAATAAAAGCAACCCCACCTTCCCTCAAAAACAGAATTGAAGAGGGGGAGGGAAAGGGGTAGAGGGAGAAAAATCTACAGAAATGAAGAAAAACCAAAAGAAGAGTATGGGTATCTCCCAGACGCCTGGGAGAGCATACACCGAGAAAACTACTTTGGAATACAAACAATGAAAAGTCCCCAGAATGAAGGGTCTCAAAATGCAAATGTAGATATCAAAACAATAATGGAGAGAATAAAAAGAATTGAGGAGACACAAGAAGAAACTAGGAAGGAGCTGATATCTGAGATAACAGTAATAAAGAATACTGTGAATGAAATAAATAACAAATTGATAAGCACGGAAAGCAGATTTACCCAAGCAGAAGAAAGAATCTCAGAGCTTGAGGA
>NW_006972834.1:0-716 GCF_000164805.1 Carlito syrichta | reverse complement strand
TAGAAGGAAGGGCAGTAACTGGGTACCTATCAGAGAGAAGGGTCACTAAATGAGGCAACCATGACAGAGGACCAGTCACTGAGGCACTTATCCCATAGGAATGCCATTTACTTGGCATCTATTATGAGGAGGGCCAGTAATTAAAGCACTAATCACAGAGGGGGAAGTTGATAAGGCATTCATCATGGAAGAAGTCTTAACATGTGGGCACTCATCACAGACGAGGGCTAGTCACTGGGTCACCCATCCCAGAAGAGGACAAGTTACTGGGACACATCACAGAGGAGTACAGTCACTGAGCACTCATCACATAGGAGGGTCAGTCACTGAGTCACCCATCCCAGGGGAGGGCCAGTCACTGGGGCACCCATTATGAAGAGGACAGTTCAGTGGAGCACCAAACACTGAATAGGGCCAGTCACTGAGGCACCAATCCCAGAGAATGTCAGGTCACTGAGGCATGCTAAACAAGGGAGGACAAGTAAAATGGGCAGCCATTCCTTTTTTTTTTTTTTTTTTTTTGAGTTGGAGTCTCACTCTGTCGCCCAGACTGGAGTGTAGTGGCCGCTTCCGGTCACCGCAACCTCGACCTGCTGGACTCCGGCGATCCTTCCGCCTCAGCCTTCCGAGTAGCCAGAATTACAGGCATGCGCTACCACACCCGGGTGATTTTTTTTTATTATTATTTATTGTAGAGATGAGGTCTCGCTGCCCAG
>NW_006972833.1:0-658 GCF_000164805.1 Carlito syrichta | reverse complement strand
CCTGATTCTTGTTTAGCCCTTCACTAAGACGCCATGTAGACATTTTGATAGAGGAAGCATGGATAACAGATTTTTTCTTTTTCCTTAGCAAGAGGTCACCCACGTAGTTTCCTGTATATGAGGACTGCTATTACCCACATTCATACTTCAAATCCCTGACACTTCTTTAGCCGTCAGCAAGATGCCCTGCAGATTTTCAGGACTGAGGACTCGTATAACCCAGATTCCTTATTTTTAGCAACAGTCATGCAGTTGCCTGTATATGAGTACTCCTGTTCACAGATACATGCGTCGAAATCTTCATTCTTGTTTAGATCTTAGAAGACGCCGTATACTTTTTTGGAGATTGAGAAAACATGTCAACAGCATTCCTTACTCTTTCTTAGGAAAAGTCAGTGCAGTTGCCTGTATATGCGGATTTCATTTCCTAGTTTATGCTTCAAAAACCCAAATTCGTGTTTATCCCTTAGCAAGAAACCCTGAAATTTTATTGGGATGGAGGACACGCGTAAACCACATTCCTTATTCTCCTTTAGCAATAGACAGTACAGTTTCCTGTATATTAGGACTCCCATTATCCAGATTACTACTCACAAAACCTGAATCTTGCTTATCTCTTAGCAAGATGTTCTGTAGGTTTTTGGGATGGAGGACTCGG
>NW_006972832.1:4132-10986 GCF_000164805.1 Carlito syrichta | reverse complement strand
GACAGAGAAGTAGAATGGAATCAGAGCAAAATGTGGAAACACCACTAACTGTGGACTCCTGAGGCTTTACTGAAATCACCAGGTCTAGGAGTCTTCTAGTGGAATCTTTAGGGTTTTCTAGATTTAGAATCACATTGTCTGCCAAGAGCAATAGCTTGATGTCCTCTTTTCCTATCTGGATATGTTTTTCTTCTTTCTTTAGCTTGATTGTTCCGGCTAAGACTCCCTCATGACAAAACAACTAACCCAAATGGAGACAGGGAAAGAAGAAAAAAGGAAGAAATGGGGCAAAGAAAACAAAGAAGGAACAAAATGGCAGATGTGAATCCAACCACATTAAATAGGAGTGGTCAGAATGCCTTAGTTAAAAGAGATGGCAGTACTGGATGAGAAAGTAGAACCCGACAACATGCTGTCTGCAAGAAACCTAATTAAGTAAAGATATAGACCATCAAAAGCAAAAGATGCATAAAGATGTACTGTAAAAACAAATTTTTAAAAATCTGAAGCGGTTAAATCAATACGACAAAAAAGGCATGAGGACAAGGAGCAGTTACCATGAATAGACGGAAACAGGATGTGATGAAGGGCCCGACCACCAAGAAAACAGAGGACTCCTCAATGTGTGTGCTTAACAATCCACCTTTGAAATACAGGAAGCAAAACAGACAGCACTGAAAGGAGAAACCTACAGCTCACAATCACAATCAGGAGTTTCACACTCCTCTCCAGGATATGAACAACATCATCAACCATCTTGACTTAGCTGACACTTACAAAACACTCCCTGCAAAAAGTGGTACATTCTTTTCAAGCACAAATGGAACATTTGCCAAGATAGAACACGTTACAAATCTCAACAAATTAAGATGACTGAAATCATACAAAGTATCCTCTCTAAACACAATGAAGTTTAGCTAGAAATCACAAAAGAGCCTTTCTGAGGAGCTAGCAAGATGGTGGAAGTGGAGCAGAAGGAGAAGAGGACCTTCCACAAGGTCACCTACCACAGTGTGGACCTGGACCAGCTGCTGGACATGTCCTATGAGCAGCTGATGCATGCAGCAGCAGTGGCAGCTGAAGTGAGGCCTGCAGTGGAAGCAGCACTCACTGTGTAAGTGGCTGCATAAGGCCAAGAAGAAGTGCCCCCCAATGGAGAAGCCCGAGGTAGTGAAGACGCACCTGAGTGACATGATCATCCTGCCGGAGATGGCGGGCAGCATGGTGGGCATGTGCAATGGCAAGACCTTCAACCAGGTGGAGATCAAGCCTGAGATAATTGGCCACTACCTAGACAAGTTCTCCATCATTTACAAGCCTGTGAAGCATGGCCAGTCTGGCATTGGTGCCACCCACTCCTCCCACTTCATCCCACTCAAGTAGTCACTGCCAATAAAGACATGTGTGTTGAGTCAAAAAAAAAAAAAGAAATCATAAAAGAAAGATAACTGAATAGCCTTCAACTATCTTGAAATTAAATTCTCATTTATCAACAACTCTTGGATCAAAGAAATCACAAGGGAAGTTCGAAAACATTTTGAATGAAATAAAACATAGGTAGTGCTTAAAGAGAACTATGTCAGGGTAAGGTCTCAAGTAAATGATCCAGGTTTTCACCTTGAGAAACTAAAAGAAATAAAAGAGCAAATTGGACCCAAAGCAAAATAATAATAATAATAATAATAATAATAAAGTGCAGAAGGCAATTAAACCGATATCATAGAAACACTAGAGAAAGACCATAAAATCACATGCTGGTTCTTTGAAGAGAGCAGTAAGAGTGATAAAACTAATTTAATCAGACTAATCTAGAAAATAAAAAAAAAATACAAAGAAATAATATAAAAAATTGAAACATCACTTCAGATTACATAGATGTCACAAAGAAATAATATCAAAAATGGGAACATCACTTCAGATTACAAAGATGTCACAAGTATAATATGGTAATACTGTAAACAACTTTATGCTGATAAATTTGGAAGTGTAACTGACATAAACAAATTCCTTGAAAGACACAAACTGCCAACGCTCACCCAAGAAAAAATAACCTGTGTCCATTTAAAAAATTAAATTCATAGTTAGAAATCTTCCCATAAAGAGATTCACTGGTGAATTCTACCAAACAATTAAAAGAGAAATAATACCAACTATACCAAACTCTTCTAGAAAATAAAGGAGGAGGAGGTCAGGTAGCTCATGTCTGTAATCCCAGCACTTTGAGAGGCTGAGAAGTGAGGATTGCCTAAGCCCACGAGCTCGAGACCAGCCTGGGCAACAAGGTGAGACCTTATCTCTACAATAAATTTAAAAAATTAGCTAGGCGTGGTGGTGCATGCCTGTAGTCCCGCTTGGGAGTCCTACTTGGGAGGCTGAGGCGGAAGGATCGCCTGGCCCAGGAGGTGAGGATGCAGTGGACAAGATCATTGTGATCGTGCCACTGCACTCCAGACTGGGTGACAGAGTGAGACCCTGACTAAAAACAAATAAATAAACAAAATAAAGGAGAAAATGTTTCCCCACCCACTCCACTAGATCTGGTAAGAAAACAGGAAAAAACCATCCCAAGAAAAGCAAACTACAGGCTAGCATTTCCTATGGGCATATATGTGAAGAGTCTTAATAGAACCTTGGAAATGGAACCTAAATGTAATGAGGAGACTAAACAGGTTTCCTCGGTGTATGAGGAATGCAAAGTTGACTCATCATTTGAAAATCAACTGATGTAATTTACCACAGAAACAGATGGAAAAAGGAAAGAAGTAAAGAGATGTACAGAAAACATTTGGCAAAATTCCACACCCACTCATGTTTTGAACCCCCAGCAATCAGGAATGGAAATTCTCTCAACCTGAAAGCAATCTACAAATAGCTTACACTTAATGATAAAGACCGAATGCTCCCCCTGAGATGAAGGCCATGGCAACAATGCCTGCCTCTACCACTTACATTCATCATTATACCAGAGGTCTTAGTGCAATAAGGCAAGAAAGTAATACAAAAGCCACAGAGACTGAAAAGAAAAAAAACCAAAAACTATCAGTTCATGCTAAAATTTGTATGTCTCTCAGCAACCTTATATTTAATTGTCTTTTAGGAGACACATTACAAATTTAATAACCTGAAAATGCATTTTGAACAAGAAATATAAAATAAAAACTTGCATTAAAAAATGCTAAGATATATTTATAACCTAAAACAATCTTAACATTTATGGACCTTAAATTTGCTAGAATGTTAAGGACCTTTTTGTTTAAATATCATACTCAAAATATTAAAAGTAAAAACCATCTAGACTGAGCAGCCATTCATACATTCTTACCAAAATTTTACATATGTAAGAGTTACACCAGACCAAAAAATTAAGCCTATTACTTTTGCTTTTAAATCCACCAACCAACCCAAACACAGCGCTACAGGACTGAGTATCCCTTATCCAAAATGCTTGGGAACAGAAGTGCCTCAGATCTCCCAGTGTTCAGACTTGGAATATGACATTTGGCAGCCCCAACCTCTCAACCTGAAATCCGAACTCTGAAATGCTCCCATGAAGATTTCCTGCGAGTGTCATGGCACTTGAAAAGCTTCAAATTTGGGAGTGTTCTGGATTTTCGGTTGGGGATGCTCACCCTGTGTTTGCAGAGAATGGGACTCAGTGACTGCCAGCCAAAGGGCCATGATCAAGAGCAAGGTGGAGCAGAGCCCCTCACTTGCAGAAAGGGAAAGCACCTACAATCCATTCGCCACAACGAAGTCACACGTTTCTCACAGAAAATAGAACTAAATTCTCTTTCTCTAGCACAATTTTTTTAAAAAGCAGATTGAGAGGACAGAAAAGTTCCCACAGCGGTAGGGGACCCGAAGGGGTTGCCCCTTCTAGCACAAAATATTATCAGAGTAGAGGGCGAGTACATTAGGGAGCTGAAATGGAAGGTTATACAATGTGAGCCTCCATGGAAATGGAGGCGTATGTGTACTGTATTAAGTCATTTCCCTTTACTGGCCTAGGACCAGATCTTGCTGAACTTTCAGGACAGTTCTGAGGTCTCAGTCGGTGGGAGCATAGGTATGAGGTACAGTACTCTTAGATTCAGTTAACCTCTTGGCAATGACTCTTTGAATATCGTTAGCAGGGATTTCAGTGAACGTGCCCTAAAAAAAGGAGCAATCTGTCTGTTAAACCACAAGCAGAATGAGGGGGGAAAAACCCAGAAACCAAGAAACTTCATAAATAAAATTCATTCTCATTGACCTAATTTATTAATTCAAGATTAATACAAGAAAAGCACCATTAAAATTTTTAGTATACAGGGGAATATAAGAAATCTAAGGAGTTTTAGCTTTACAGGATATAACTATAGAAAAAAGGAACAAAATTCATGTTTCAATTGTGATGGGACATCTTATGCTACTATGTTAAGATGATTAAAAGGAAATTAATCATTAAGTAATGAATAATTCTTTTACGGATGTGTACATATATACATATGTATGTACACACAAAATATACAAACATACACACATACTATATACACGCTATATATACACGCATGCACACACACACACACACACACACACACAGTGAGACATATACATACCACCCGTAAGCAGCTTTTATTACAAATAACAATAAAGCTCAAATCAGCAATAAATCAATTGCAGATGTGTCTCAATTTACAATCGTCTCAATAATCCATCATAAGCTGAAAATACTGTTAACTGAAACGCATTCAGTATGTCTAATCTACTGAGCACACCGGCTTAGCCCAGCCTGCCGTCAAAGTGCTCAGAGCACTTCTCTTATTCCACGGCTGCAAAAGCTCCCGGTGACACAGTGTACTGCAGAGCACCAGCGGTCAGCCTCCGATCGAGTGAGAACTGCAGCTCTCCCCCGTACTGCAAGGGAAGGTCATCTGCTTCTACCAAACGTGTGTCACTCTCACATCATAGAGCTGAAAATCTGTAAGCGGAACCACCTTTGCAAGGACACATGGAACACTCACCAAGGCAGACCACACTACAAATATAAAACTCAACACATTTAGGAAGACCGAAATCATACAGTGTGTTCTGTAAACACAATGGAGTTAAACTAGAAATGATAAACAAAAGATACCTGGATAGTCTTCAAATATTTCAAAGTTAAATTCATACTTACAAATAGCTCATGGATCAATGAAATCGCAAGGGGAATGAAAAGGCTGGAGAACTTCTACACAATTCTTACAAAACAGCACATGGCAGAAAATGGTCATCCAAGATGCTGGACAATCTGCCAAATTATGTCTGTTCGGATGGGCAGTTAAAGAAAATCAAACGAGCATAATATTCCCTAGACTCCTTACAGAAAGCAGGAATGAGATCCTAAGACCCTCCAGCAATGTCCCTACGGCCACTGTGCCGGTGTGCTCCTCGAAGGAGCACGATGGCCCTTCAGTTATATCCAGGCCCCTCCTCAGCCTCACTCTGTCTTGGGATTTCATGACAATCACTTCAGGACTGTGGCAATAGCGCTTTTCAAATGTTACAGTGGAATACACTTCCCCATCAGAAATAGCATGTTTATTTACTTTTCTTCTTTTCATTTTTGAATTGCCCATTCGTTTTTAAATACAATTGAACATCTCATGCTGCTTCTGACAGAGGAAATAGCCAGAAAGGCACTTGGAAAGGGAGGCGGAAGCAGAATGGAGCCACTTGAAAACACAGAGGCGGTCCTACTGCACGCACCCCAGAAGGAAAGGGACATGCCACTCGGTTGTAAGGTACTTCAGCATGACATGGTGTGGTTGATAAACAGGCCACGTCCACAACAGGGACACACTTCAGTTAATAAAGCATGAAGAGCGTCATGATTGCGGCATACATGTATGTTGGCAGAGTTGTGGATCTTAAGGTAAGTTCAAGTCGATCAGAGTTTCAATGATCTATTTGGAAGTCAGTGTAGAAACAGATCTCGTTTCTGCTAGGAAGTCTGTATGGAGTTTGCTCTGTGTCACTTCTGCCATTGTTGAGATCACACTTCTCTTACCATGTTCTCTCTTTAGTGCAACTGCTTGAACGGATCAGTAAAACTGCTCACAAAATGTGTGAGAGTTGTTCCTATTTTCTCACTTGCTTAAATCTGGAAAGTAAAAATCGACTCAGAGGACATTACCATTGCATTGGGCTGTCCAGGAGTGAACACCAGGGGCATCACTGACTGGGGATAAGCGAGCCCCAGTGTGGCCTGCATGGGAGCTGGAGCAGGGGCAGGGGCTGCAGGGGCTGGTCGGGACTCTGGAATCTTGCTCGTCTGGTTCAGCTGGACCAGTCTGAGAGCATCCCTAGAGACAGGGGAAGAAGGAAGCCATGATTAGCACCCAGAGAGAGAAGAGCCTCCAGAAAAGCCAGGACAGTGTGGAGGGAAGAGACAGAAGTCAGGCTATGATTCCTGTCTCTTATCTGGTCTGCTGATTCCCATTATTTATTTATCCAATGTATAATATGTGTACATTTTCAAAAGCCTAATAATAATTAGAACTTTATCAAAGTTGGGTACAGGTAGTGATTGTGGAAAAGGAAATGAGTCTTTTTAAAAAAAAATTTATTTTGAAATTGTGGGGTACAATTCAGGGTTAGCTATACAAATGTTCATTGTGTAAGTACCCTTATTGATAAGGTGTGCTCCCCCTGCCCCAGGTGGATATCAACTACTATCAATCCCAGCCATCCCCCCTCCACAGTTTCCTGCTACTTTAAATCCCTTTCCTACAGTAATATGGTAGTTGTTCAAGGTCCACATATGAGTGAGAACATGTGATACTCATCTCTTTGTTTCTGTGCGAGATCACTCAGTATTATAAACTCTAATT
>NW_006972832.1:0-3454 GCF_000164805.1 Carlito syrichta | reverse complement strand
AGGTGGTATCTCAGTGTAGTTTTAATTTGCATCTCTTTGATGACTAGTGAGGCTGAACATTTTTCATGTGTCTGTTGGCTGCTCATATGTCTTCTTTTGAGGTGTTTATTCATTATTTTGCCCCACTTTGTGATGGGACTGTTTTTTTTTTTTCTTTTCAGTATGTTTGAGTTTCTTGTAGATTCTTGTTGTTAGGCCTTTGTCAGACATGAAGTTGGCAAATATTTTTTCCCAGTTTGTGGGCTGTCTCTCTGCTCTCCTGATGGTTTCTTTGGCTTTACAGAAGCTTGTCAGTTTAATGAAGTTCCACTTGTCTATCTTAGTTCTTATGGCCTGGGCACTTTGGGTTTTGATCAGGAATTGGTTGCCAGTTTCCTTAAGAGTATCTACTGCATTTTCTAAGGTTCTTTTTTTTTTTTAGTTGGAGTCTTACTCTGTCGACCAGACTGGAGTGCAGTGGCACTGCAGCCTCGACCTGCTGGGCTCCGGCAATCCTTCCGCCTCAGTCTTCCAAGTAGCTGGTACTACAGGCGAGCGCTACCACACCTGGCTAATTTTTTTTGGATTCATTGTAGAGATGAGGTTTCGCCAAGTTACCCAGGCGGGTCTCAAATTTTCTAAGGTTCTTACAGTTTGAGGTTTTACATTTAGGTCTGTGATCCATTTAGAGTTAATTTTTGTGTAGGAGAATAGGAAGGGATCCTGTTTCAATCTTCTGCATGTGGTCAGCCAGTGTTCCCAGCACCATTTACTGAATAGGTTAGGTTCTCCTCTCCCCAGTAGTGGGTGATGGAGGCTTTGTCGAAGATGAGTGGTTGAGAAATTGAGGTTTTGCTTCTGGGATCTCAATTCTATTCCATTGGTCTATATGCCTGTTCTTGTACCTGTACCAGGCTGTTTTGATGATTGTAGCTTTATAGTATAGTTTAAAGTCTGGGAGTGTGATACCTCATGCTTTGTTTTTTGTTTCTTTTTCTGAGGATTGTTTTGGCTATTCTTGGTTGCTTATGTTTCCATATGAATTCCTGTATTGTTTTTTTCTAGGTCTGTGAAGAATGTTCTTGGTAATTTGATGGGTATTGCCTTAAATCTGTAGATTGCCTCAGGTGTAATGGACATCTTAACAATGTTGGTTCTTCCAATCCATGAGCATAGAATATTTTCCCACGTGTTTGTGCCATCTTTGATTTCTTTGAGCAGTGTTTTGTAGTTTTCAATGTAAAGGTCTTTTACATCTCTGTTAGGAAGATGCCAAGGTATTCATTTTGTGTGTGTCGCTATTGTAAATGGAACTGTGTTTTTTATTTGGGTTTCTGTTTGTTTATTATTGGTGTATAGAAATGTGATTGTCTTTTGTACATTTATTTTATACCCTGAGACTTTGCCAAAGTCCTTTATCAGTGCCAGGAGGTTTTCGGAAGATTCTCTTGGATTTTCAAGGTATATAATCATGTCATCAGCAAAGAGAGATAACTTGACTTCCTCTTTTCCTATCTGGATACCCCGATTGCCTTCTCTTCTCTGATTGCTCTAGCCAGGACCTCCAAAACTATGTTGAACAAGAAGGGTAAGAGTGGGCATCCTTGTCTTGTTACAGTTTTCAGTGGAAATGGTTCCAATTTCTGTTTAGGAGTATGCTGGCTGGGGGTTTCTTGTGGATGTGTCTTTTTCTTGTGGGGTGGATGCCCTTTGGCAGGGGAACAATTCACTAGTGAAACCATACCCTCATCCTCCATACTCATGGACTAATTTTCATGCAGCATTCAGAAAGTGTCAAGTTTATTACACCTATGGCTTTCATTAGGGTACTTACTGACCCATGTTTATTCTAGTGCAAATCAGCTTGTTTATGACCAGGAAATAGAGCCATTTTCACTCAATATGCTATCAGCACAACCTAACGTAATGAATCTAACCTATAAACACCATTTAGAATGAAAACTAACTAGCTTAGTTATAGACTTGTCTTCGTATTACTCTGTAAAACAAAGGCATCTTTGTTTTGTAAAAGAATATAGATTACTAAATATGCCAAGCTCTCAATTCACTATGCTAAGTCACAGTATAAGCATCAGAGTTTCTTAAACAAAATAATTTTTGAAAAATGTTAATATCAAACAATTAATTAGAGAGTACTTTTTTTAATTAAAAAAATCTGCTTTACATAATCTAAAAACAACTTCAGGGTGACACACAGCTAAAGAAGAAATAGTTCTCAAGCACAATTATTATTCTAGTATTGTTTATCAGAAGGTTGATGAGAGGAAAAACCTTGGATCTGGAGAGCATATCTGAGACAGCAATTTCCTCCCCCAAAACAAACCTCAGGCTTGTGGCAACATGGTGGAAGAATTCCGAGACAGCTCTGCATTCCTGTGCCTGCTGCACCCATGCTGTGTCATCAACCACCTTGAGTATGGGTGGTTGGAACAAGCTGGAGGTCACTCCCATGACTGAGCTATAGTCCATGATAAAGTTGGCGGGAGTTCACAGACACAACTAAGGGTCCAAGTCAGTTGACTTTAACCAAAAGACAACTCATCCAGGGGAACCCAGGCATGACAGGCAGCCCCTAAAAGAAACTGGGCCTTCCTGAAAAGATTTAAATGGAAAAAGATACCACAGCTAGCCTTGGAGAAGCACAACCCATTGTGGGCTGCCCACAGAGGATACAAACCAAAGCCCTGAAGGTGGCCCAAGGGTTCAGCGGTTCCTGGGTGGCACACAAGGACACAGGGGCCACAGTCCCACAGCCCCATGGAACTGAATTCTGCCAACACCTATGTGAATCTGGGAGGACACTGAGCTCCCCACGAGACCCCAGGCATGGCCCATGCCTGAGGTCAGCCCCATGAGCCCAGGAGCTGAGGCCTGCCCACATGGTGCTGGGGCTGCTGACTGAATAAACTGTTGGGAGAGAAACAGTTGTTGTTTTCAGCTGTTCTTATTCTGTGACCTGTTACACAGCAACAGAAACTCCAGCAAGACATTCTTTCGCACTGGGATGCATAACCCACATCGTTGGTGCCCAAATATGCCTATTTTCAAGGAGACTGGGAGGCGAGAGAGACATGTTGCTCTCTCACGACCAGCCCACTTCTTACTGTCTTATCTTTTGAGAATGGCAGCTCAGTTGTGTCCCTGTAGTAATTTGGACTCTCGGGTAAAACGGTACTTAGTGATGAATAAAAGCAACAGGAGCCACTCATCATAAAGAAGCAAGCAGGAAGCTAATTCCAGTCACGGTTCCCAGAAAACCCTGACTGCTGATTTCATACCTCCAGGCATCAGGAGGCAGAAATGTTAATTACTGTTCAATAACAGCCCACACTTCAGCTTCTGTAGTGCAGACAATGATTGCAATGGTTTCTGTACATTAAATAATTAATTAGACTAAACTTGAATGAGGGGGCATTAAAAGCTACAACTGGAGAAAAACCAACACCCCCCACCT
>NW_006972831.1:0-767 GCF_000164805.1 Carlito syrichta | reverse complement strand
CATAAGAAAAGGAATAACGCAATCTTAAAATCATCAAAGGGGGAAATAAAAGGTAAAATATTAGAGTTTTTACATTCTCATATAACTGCCAAACAATAAGGGTAGCTAAAGAAACATTCTCTTTAGTACAAGCAAGAGCACCCTTGATTTTAGCAGAATGTGAAATTTTACTATTTATGCCACATTCAAATAAAACAGATGCTTGTCTTCCCAACATGATACTTGGGTTAAGATTTGAATCAAACATTTTCTTTTCTTTATTTCCTTCCTTCCTTCCTTCCTTCCTTCCTTCTTTCCTTCCTTCCTTCCTTCCTTCCTTCCTTCCTTCCTTCCTTCCTTCCTTCCTTCCTTCCTTTCTTTCTTTCTTTCTTTCTTTCTTTCTTTCTTTCTTTCTTTCTTTCTTTCTTTCTATTCATTTCTTCCACAGAAACTATCCCAGTAATTTTGATGTTAAATGATTTACTGGCCACCATTGATAATACAATACATATGGTTTATTTCACTTGTCTTAGCATGATACCTTCTTTTTGTTATGGCTGTTTTTTTCTTTCTGTTTTCTCTTTTGTCTCCAGCAAAGGCAATAGATTTTTCTAAGATGTCTTACAACTATCGTCTGTTTTCTATTATTTAAAATACTCATGCTTTTCATAGTTGAGCCTCTTGCCATAGTGGCTCATACAGTTCTCCGTGTGAAAGATAAGACTTTCTGGATTTCTTCCCTACTTCTTGGACATTTTCAACCTTTCCAGACCATATGGTACAGATGG
>NW_006972830.1:0-872 GCF_000164805.1 Carlito syrichta | reverse complement strand
TGCTGCCCATCAAAAGAGGACTGGATAAAAAAAATGTGGTACATATACACAATGAAATATTACACAGCCATAAAGAACAAAATCATGAACTTCACAGCAATGTGGTTGGAATTAGAGTTTATAATACTGAGTGATCTCGTACAGAAACAAAGAGATGAGTATCACATGTTCTCACTCATATGTAGACCTTGAACAACTACCATATTACTGTAGGAAAGGGATTTAAAGTAGCAGTAAACTGGAGGGGGGATGACTGGGATTGATAGTAGTTGATATCCACCTGGGGAAGGGGGAGCACACCTCATCAATAAGGGTACTTACACAATGAACATTTGTATAGCTAACCCTGAATTGTACCCCACAATTTCAAAATAAATTTTTTTTTAAAAAAGACTCATTTCCTTTTCCACAATCACTACCTGTACCCAAGTTTGATAAAGTTCTAGTTATTATTAGGCTTTTGAAAATGTACACATATTATACATTGGATAAATAAATAATGGGAATCAGCAGACCAGATAAGAGACAGGAATCATAGCCTGACATCTGTCTCTTCCCTCCACACTATCCTGGCTTTTCTGGAGGCTCTTCTCTCTCTGGGTGCTAATCATGGCTTCCTTCTTCCCCTGTCTCTAGGGATGCTCTCAGACTGGTCCAGCTGAACCAGACGAGCAAGATTCCAGAGTCCCGAGCAGCCCCTGCAGCCCCTGCCCCTGCTCCAGCTCCAGCTCCCGTGCAGGCCACGCTGGGGCTCGCTTATCCCCAGCCAATGACGTCCCTGGTGTCCACTCCTGGACAGCCCAATGCAATGGTAATGTCCTCTGAGTCAATTTTTACTTTCCAGATTAAGCAAGTGAGAAAATAGGAACAAC
>NW_006972829.1:0-705 GCF_000164805.1 Carlito syrichta | reverse complement strand
AATTTTCTGTTGTTTATGTGGTTGAGCCAATGTGTGTTTTGACTTATATTTTTCAACACAAACAGCAAATTTTATTTTGAGAAAACTAATTCCTGCTGAATGCTATAAACCTTTTTCTTTTTTATTTAGTTAATTTTTATGTCTGAATAATCAGTGGTATTCACAATTTTCAGCATTAACATTTAACTCAAAAGAGCAAGTTACAATTACTGTGAAAACATTTAATGAATTTTGTAATAAAAACATTTACATTTCAAAGTAGATGAAAATGTTTTGTACTCTGACTCATACAATGTGATTTACTAGGTTTGTGCCCTAAAGGACACAAACTGTAAAATTCAATTACCTTGCATTCATTGCATCTAGAATCAAAAGGCATTTACTGTTAGTAATAAAATAACTTAATGATGCATATAGAGATTATTAATGAATATTTGCTTAGAGAAATAAATTATTACTAAATTCAATAAAATTTCACTTGGTTTTTATAGGTAGTATGAATGTTGAATAGATTTTGTCCTAAAGTCAAAACTGAAAATAAATGATTAAGGAGAAATATAGAATTGATCCTAAGGAAAACTTGTTTCATAATATTTTGTTTCAAATATTATTGGTCATTTGGTTATAAGCATTGACAGGGTGCTACATATTATGCCTCCTATTTTTCCAGATTAATGTTTTAAAGGATTGTCAAATAAATAAATG
>NW_006972828.1:0-694 GCF_000164805.1 Carlito syrichta | reverse complement strand
GTGGCTGATGGACTTCTCATTCTTCTTATTCTCTCTGTCCTTCAAATGTATAAAGGAGTTTTTGTGATGGGGTGAAAGTGAGGGGCAGTGGATATGGGCTCGGATGCCCCAAGTGTCAGGAATATGCTTCCTTATTAGTGTGTTATGACTCTGTTGATCCTGGATAAGGACTTTAGCCTTCATTCACTTGCAAACATAGGCTATAGAGTGTGGAGACAGCAATTTGTCTCCACGACTTCTCTTCACTTCCCAACTGTTAGCAGGACTCAGGGCAGGGAGAGGTTTTGGCACTGATGCTGCTGCTTTGAATCACGGTGGAGGGGAATGTGTCAGGGACTGTTCCCTCCTGCATGGGGCTCAGCTTGTTTGGAGTGGGTGTTTTTGTCCATCTCATCAACATTTTCCAAAATACTTCCTCCTTCTGCTCTGTAAGTATATATGGCTGCAAGAGGGCCCCATTCTTTTACTTTCCTGGGATTTCCTTACCTGTCCCACCACTTAAATGGTCCTCCATCATCCTTCTTGAGACATGGGCCACCTTCGTCACCCTGGTGGACTCTGGAGCCTTGCCCACTTCTTCCATATTCACCATGTAGTTTGTGATCTGAGTAATATGAGGTGACTTATAAAGTGTGTGTATCACTTTTATCATTCAGTCAATAGGAAACAATATCACAGATGTCACTGTAGGGCT
>NW_006972827.1:0-792 GCF_000164805.1 Carlito syrichta | reverse complement strand
GGAGATATGGAATGATAACAGAATGCTTTAATGTACAAGTATCCATGCTCTGAGTGATATGATTTGCTCACATGATGTTTCTCTAACTGTGTTTTCCAAGTATATAAGCGTAATCTTTTAACTCACATAATGTCTCACAAAAGTATTCTAGGATCCATAGCAGGGTTTTATTATTGGTTTTGGTACTTCTTTTAATTTTTTAAAGCCAAATTTCCTTTCCAAGAAAAAAACCCACTTGTTTCTATTTCTTTAACTGTATCAGTTGTCTTAGTTCAGGCTGCTAGAACAGAATACCATGAACTGAATGGCTTAAACAAAAAACATTTATTTCTCACACTTCTGGAGGCTGAGAGGTCCAAGATCAAGGTGCTGGCAGATATAGTGTCTGGTGAGAGCTTGCTTCCTGGTTCACAGACCATGGTCATCTCATTGTAACCTCATGTGGTGAGAAGGGCAAGAGAGTTCTGTTGGAGTTCTTTTTAAAAGGGCACAAATCCCATTTATGAGGGTTTCACCCTCATGACTTAATTGCCCACCAAAACTTCTATCATGATACCCTCACCTTGGGGGTTAGGATTTCAACATAAGAATTGAGGGGAGATGTAAATAATCAGTCCTGTGTACCAATGAAACACCAATTACACTATAGATTCACTGTTTGTCTCCTATTAATATTTGCTTACTACTGTTAATGTCTGGAAAGTTCTTCATAGTCAGTCTGACACTTCCTATTGTACCCTTTCCATAAAACCCACACACACAACAACAATTTCTCTACCTATCTAGGAAACT
>NW_006972826.1:0-776 GCF_000164805.1 Carlito syrichta | reverse complement strand
GAATGGGCCTCGTTGTGTCAGTGGGGGACATGTATCCGAGCTGTCTAAGGCCCTCTTGCAGGTGCAGGTGTGCCTGGATCGGGACCCTTGGAAGGGCTAATGGAGATGCCCAAGAATAGTCATACCGGCACGGAGTCCCGTAATGGAAACACGGCATTGACTGAGGGAGAGCCGGGACCATCAGGGAAGAAGCCCTGGGGTCTGTGATCAGGAACTACGGGATGAGTGGCTTGGGGCCTGTAGGCTGCAGGACATGGGCATCCGTGTTTCTGAAGCCTGAGTTCTGTCTTCTGGGGGCAGGGTCCCTGAACAGAGGTTGACGCTAGGAGCCGACTGATGAGTGGGAGGGAGTGAGGCGTTAGGCGCCAGGTAGCAACTTGAAGGGCTTGTGAAGTCGGATCGTATACCGTTGTGTCTTTCGGCTGTTCTATAAAGTGTTGAAGCAATCCACAATTACTGGGTATCAGGGTGTTTCCGGCCTTTCTTTTTTATTAGTCATTTGTGGTAAAAATTCCTGCATTTAAATCTTTGAGCAGTATGGATGGGATGATTTTTTTAATGATGTAGTTCTAGAAATAAATTTTTGGGTAGGAGGTGCATGAGCACTAAGTATTGCATGTGTGACACTGGCGTACTTCCTTCTGTCGTCTGTACCTCTGCCCATCTGGTGTTTTTGTTTGTTTTTTTTTTCCTTCAGATTTCCGCCTCTTTCCCAGAACAGCCAAAAATGACCAAGTCCCTGGTGAGTTCTCATTTGTTCATCTATTTATTTGGTG
>NW_006972825.1:0-683 GCF_000164805.1 Carlito syrichta | reverse complement strand
TGGCATGATAACGCTGCTTCGCGTCACGTCCGCGTCACCTTCTGGGTTGACGTGATCCTTCCTCAGAATCCTGTCTGCGAGCACCCAGGCGAAACGCGGTTCCGCCTCCCGGGCCGCGGCCTCCCATGGAGTGCTTCGGGCTCCCGCGCTGCGGGACCCCAGAGTGTGGCTCGCTGCGACTGGAACGACCGCAGAGCTGGGCTCCCCGCTGGCGGCGGAGCTGGGCCCCCCGCAGGCGGCGGAGCTGGGGCCCCCCTACCACATCGAGGGAACCTCAGTCAGGCCGCTCTTGGACATGGACCCTTAATCGTGAGTTCACAGACTCTTCTTTTCTTGTATTTTCTTACCTGTGTTGTGGCTTTTGCTGGAAGTGGAACTGCTGGATTCTGCATGAGAGTATCCAGTTTTCTGAGAACTGTGTGTGGAAAGACTGCCCTATTCCCACGGAATGTATGTGGCAATAAATGTGTATACTGATTCCTCAGTGTTCGTTCTGTTCCATGGATAAATAGTTAGGGTTTTATACCATTGCCTCTCTGTTTGGTTCATTAGACTTTGGTGAAAGCAGAAAGTGTAAAACCCTAAACTTTGTCCATTTTGAAGACAATTTGGACTATTGCAGGTCTCATGCAATTCTACTGAAATACAAGACATTTGGGTTTTGGTAGAGACTTCCTTTTTTT
>NW_006972824.1:0-417 GCF_000164805.1 Carlito syrichta | reverse complement strand
TTCAATTTCTCTCCACTCACTGCGATTCCATTGCATTCTATTGCACCCCATTCCATTCCATTTCATGCCATTCCTCTCCTTTCCATTCCATTTCATTCCTTTCCATTCCACGGAATTATGTTCCATTCAATTCCATTCCATCCCTCATCATTCCATTCCATTCCATTTCCTTCAATTCCTTTCTTTTTATTCCTCCCCACTCGTTCTATTCCATTCCAATCCTTTCCATTCCATCCCACTACATTCCATTCCTTTCCATTTGATTCCTCTCCATTACCCTCCATTTCATTCTGTTCCATTCTCTTCCATTCATCACGATTCTATTCCATTCCACTCCTCTCCATTCAGTTCCATTCAATTCTCTTCCCCTGCAATACATCCTCTCCATGACATTCCTTTCCATTACATTACATTTTT
>NW_006972823.1:0-312 GCF_000164805.1 Carlito syrichta | reverse complement strand
ACACCAGGTGGCAGGAGCAACAGGCTGAGGCAGCCATGCCTGCCTGCTGGTTGGAAAAGCGCCCAAGCCTGAATGTGGCTGGGCTTGGATAGCTCCCTCGCGGAGTGGACGCATCTGTCTTGCATCTCGCAAATATCAGTTGAAATAGAACAGATCGAGATCCTTCACCTCGCTTTACTCTAGATGTGTAAGAGCCTAAAAAAGCGGGCGATTTTGCAAGGGACGCTGGAAGGGAGGGGGGAGATTGTAACGCAACAGCATCTTTCCTCTACAAGGGGTCAATCGTCTATCTATTTTTACTCCCTCTCTTTT
>NW_006972822.1:0-328 GCF_000164805.1 Carlito syrichta | reverse complement strand
TGTTCACGATGATCCCAACTCCATACACAAATGGATGCTCTTCTTTTTTTTTTCTTTTTTTTTTCTTTTTTCGTTTGAGTCAGAGTCTCACTTTGATGCGCAGACTGGA
The DNA here is from genome assembly GCF_000164805.1 of Carlito syrichta. NCBI lineage: Eukaryota > Metazoa > Chordata > Mammalia > Primates > Tarsiidae > Carlito > Carlito syrichta. The sequence continues at coordinate 219 of NW_006972822.1, read as the reverse complement.
GGATGGTGGCTCGTTCACGTCCACCGCAGCCTCAGCCTCCTGGGCTCTGAAGAGACTTTCCCTGCCCTCCGAGGTGCAGGAACTACAAGCATTACTCCACCACACCTGCTTCATTCGGGATAAGTGGTAGAGAGGATGTCTCACTGAGGTGCCAGGGATGATCTCTGCCAGTGGAATCTGGATGCTCACTTTTGTCAGCCTCCCAGAAGGCTGAGATGA
>NW_006972821.1:0-786 GCF_000164805.1 Carlito syrichta | reverse complement strand
CCTGGATTGAATATATTTGATTGATTTTTTTTGACCTATGGTTTTTCTTCTTCTCCTCTTCCCTCTTATTAAGAGCGGTGCTATGAATAGCAGAGAAACTGAGTCTAAAAAGTTAAAACATTGGGGAGATTTCTGAAAATTTTGCTTTGGGTGTAGAATTTAAGTAGCTGTCATTGGCTAATCCTTGAGAGAATACTGAAAAATTTATGAGGGAGAAAGGATACAAAATAGATTTAAGTTTAACAGTACAACTCTAGAAGACTGATTTAATATGAACACGAAGGAGCTTAAAATTGTGATGCATTTCATTATGGAATTAAGTACAGGAATAGTATATGGGAATGTTTTCCCATTCCTCAAATTTCTAAGCATTGAGAAAATAATTCATAGAGTACATTTTTATGTATCACAGTATTGAGACAACTAAGTGAACTATCATGTGTGTATTTGTGTGTGTGTGTGTGTGTGTGTGTGTGTATGTGTGTGTGTGTGTGTGTGTACATACAATATCTAAACTAACAACTGGTACTGATAAAGGCAAAACAAAAGAGGTAATAACATAATTTGTGATAAAAAATAACTTAGAGTAATAGTGTGCTGCAAATCCACAAACATTTTACATTACTTTGTAAGACACATCTTTATTGCATTTTAAATTGGAGCAAAGGCCATTGACAATAATGTAAGAAAGAAATACAACTGGCAGATCTAAATTACCTCTGAGGTTTTGGGTATTATAGTTCTAATTTATACAGTTCTACTAGTCTATAGAAATTTGTTTTATAG
>NW_006972820.1:0-440 GCF_000164805.1 Carlito syrichta | reverse complement strand
TTCAGTTGGATAGTCCACCTGACTATATAGTTATGTCAGCTAGTTAAATCAGTTCACCAGTCAGCTGGCTAACTAATTGAGTCAGCTAGTTGAGTCAGCTGTCTAGCCAGTTGACTAGCTAGTTAAATCAGCAAGTTAAGTCAGCTGTTTAGACTGCTGGCTAGCTATATAGCTAGCTAGATAAGTCAGCTTGCTAGTCAGCTAACTGGTTAAATAAGCTAGTTTAGTCAGTAGGATAGCAACCTGGCTAAGTAGGTAGCTAGCTAGTTAAATCAGCTGGCTAGACAGCTGGCTAGCTAGTTATGTCACCTAGTTAATTCAGCTGGTGAGCCAGCTGGGTAGCTATGTAGCAAGCTAGGTAATTCAGCTGGAATGAAAGCAGGCCAACTAGTTAAGTCAGCTAGTTAATTCAGCAGGCTAGCCAGCTGGCAAGGTAGGAA
>NW_006972819.1:1699-3551 GCF_000164805.1 Carlito syrichta | reverse complement strand
GCTTTCTTAACTAACTGACTTAACTAGGTAGTCAGCTGACTTAACTAGCTAGCTACCTAGATAGCCAGCTGACTGAACTAGCTGACTTAACTAGCTAGCTACCTAGCTAACTAGCTGACATAAATAGTTAGCTAACTAGCTAGATACGTAGCTAGACAGCTGACTTAAATAGTTAGCTAACTAGCTACTTACCTAGATAACAAGCTGACTTAGTTAGTTGCATAGCTAGCTACCTGACTTAATCAGTTATCTAACTAGTTAGCTTACTCGTTATCTAACATGCTAGGTAACTAATGTAATCATCTGGCTTAACTTGTTAGCTTACGAGTTAGCTAGCTGACTCTATCAGCTGACTTAACTCGTTAGCTAACCAGCTAGCTAGCCTACTCAACCAGCTGACTCAACCCATTTACTAACTAGCTAGCTAGCTGAATCAAGCAGCTGACTTAACCCGTTAGTTAACTAGTTAACTACCTGACTCAATCTGCTGGCTTAACTTGATATCTAATTAGCTTGCTGGTTGTCTTAAACTGACTTAACTAGCTGACTTAGCTAGTTGACTTAACTACTTAGATAGCTGACTTAATTTGCTGACTAAACTAGTTATCTAGCTGCCTTAACTACCTGCATGAAATAGTTAGCAAACTATTTAAATAGCTGAATAACTAGCTGACTTAACTAATCAGTTAACTAATTAGGTAGCAGACATTACACCTGACTTAAATACTTAGCTAAATAGTGAGCCAGCTGACTTAGCTAGTTGACATTACTAGCTAGCTGGTTAGCTAGCTGAATTAGCTAGCTGACATAACTAGTTGGCTAACGAGATAGTTAGCTGACTTAATGAGTTGGTTAATGAGTTAGCTGTTTTAGCTAGTTGGTAAATGAGTTACTTAGCTGACTTAACTAGTTGGTTAAGCAGTTAGCTAGGTGGCTTAACTTAACTGACTAGTTAACTGATTTAACACATTGAATGACTACTAGGTCAACTTGTTAACTGGCTTAACAAGTTGGCCAAATAGTCAGCTGAATAGTTGGCTTTTTTAACTAGTTGACTGATGAGTTGGTCCAGTATTTGGCTTGGTAAACTACTTGGTTTGCTGGTGCAATGACCTAACTTGTCAACTGACTAGTTAGCTGGTCTAAATTGTCAGCTGACAAGTTGGCCAACAGTACAGCCGATAGGTTAGCTGACTTAACTAGTTGGCCGTATAGTACGAAGACCAGTTAGCTGGCTTAACTTCTCAGCCATTCAGTGAGCCGACAAGTGAGCTGACTTAACTAGTCTGCTGGCGAGTGAACAGACTGGTCAGCTTACTTAACTAGTAGGCCGGCGAGTGAGACGCCTGGTCAACTGACTTAACTAGTCGGCCAGTGAGTGAGCAGACTGGTCAGCTGACTTACCTGTCTGCAAGAGTGAGCTGAATGGTCAGCTGACTTTAGTTGGCTTGTGAGTGACCAAAAGGCCAGATTTAACTAGTCGTCTGCCTAGTGAGCTAACCTGTGAGTTGAATTATCTAGTCAGCCTGTAAGTGAGTCAACGTGTGACTTTCTTAGCTAGTAGGTTGACTTGCAAGCTGAATGGTGAGCTGACTTAACTACTCAGGTGATGAGGCAGCTGACTAGTTAGCTGACCTGTTGGCCTGCGAGTGAGCCGAAATGTTAGTTGTTCATTTGGTTGGTGAATGAGCTGACTAGTTTGCTGACCAGTTGGCAGGCAAGCAATCCAACTAGTTAGATGACCTGATGGAAAGCGTGAGAGCCCACTAGTTAGCTGAGCAGCTAGTTGAGATTTTGGTCGACTAGTTAGCTGAGTAACTAGCTAATTTGCTAGCTGACTTAACTTGCTAGC
>NW_006972819.1:0-511 GCF_000164805.1 Carlito syrichta | reverse complement strand
ACTTAACTAGCTAGCTACTCTAGCAAATTAGCTGAATTTACTAGCTGAAATAACTAGCTACCTTCCTTGCTAGTTATTAGCTAGCTAGCCAACTTAACTAGCTGAATTAAGTAGCTAGATAACTGACATAATTAGTTGACTTAACTAGCTGGCTACCTAGATAGCCAGTTGACTTTACCAGATGAAATAACTAGCCAGACAGCTGTCTAGCCATCTGAGTTAACTAGCTTTCTTATTACCTAGCGAGCTGTCTCGCCAACTGACTTAATGAGGTGACTTAACTAGCTACCCAGCTTGTTAGCCTGCTGACTTAACTAGTTAATTAATGAGCTAGGCAGCTGGTCAGCCAGGTGAATAAACTAGCTGACATAATTAGTTATCGTGCTGGCTAACAAGCTAATTTAACTAACTCTCTACGTGTATATGCACCTGGCTAGCCAGCTGACTTAATTAGCTGACTTAATTATCTAACCAGCTGGCTAGCCAACTGACTTAACTAGGTCACTAACTA
>NW_006972818.1:0-349 GCF_000164805.1 Carlito syrichta | reverse complement strand
TCAAGGTAGAATGCAACTGAACACCTGCACTTGAGCTTGTTTGTTCCTTGCTTATACTTATTATGAGTACCTCTAATCCTTCCACTCAGAGAGCAAAAATTACAGTAATCCAGGAATTCTTTGGAACTTTCTATGCCTTAGATTAGAAAAAAAAATGTTTTACAATGTTCTTTATGTGGTAGCAAAATAAAATGTGATGAGATTTGATGTTCATGGAGGAAGCTGCTTCTGGCTGAAAGACCTTGGTTTGAATAGTTCCATGGACATAATGATTCGAAATCTTGGGACACTTGTAACCCATTTAAAGCTTCCCTATGTAACATAAAAAGCTGTTTAGAAGAAATATATA
>NW_006972817.1:0-401 GCF_000164805.1 Carlito syrichta | reverse complement strand
TCTCCTCTGTGATGGGTGGACCAGGGACTAGACGTTTTCGTAAAGGGTAACCCAGTGACCATACCTACTCTGTGGTAGGTAATTCAGTGACTGAATGTCCTCTAAGATGTATTCCTCAGTGAGAGTGTTTTCTCTGTGACTAGCCCACCTCAGTGATGGTTCTTCTTTTATGAGATCCCCAGCCATAGGATTTTCTATGTGATTGGAACACCATGACCGAGAATCCTCTTAATGAGTGCCCCAGTGATTGGCCATTCTTTGTGATGGGTGTCACAGTGACTGGCCTTCATCATAATTTGTGCTTCAGTGACTGTCTCTCCTTTGTTATGAGAGGCACAGTAGCTGTCTCTCCTCTGTGATTGGTTTCTGAGTGACTCGGGCTCCTCTATAATGTGTGCCCA
>NW_006972816.1:0-358 GCF_000164805.1 Carlito syrichta | reverse complement strand
CTAGCCAACTGGGAAGCCAGCTGAATTAATTACCTGACTTAACTAGCGAAGCATCTGGAAAACCAGCTGATTTAACTAGTTTGCTACCTAGCTAGCCAGCTGACTAGCAAGCTGACTTAACTAGTTTACTTAACCAGCTAGCCAACAGGGTGGCCAATTGAGTCAACTAGCTGATGTTACTAGTTAGCCAGTTGGCTAGACAGCTGACTTGACTAGCTCTCTACCTAGCTAGTCAGCTGACTGGCCAGCTGACTTAACTAGCTGTCTTAATTAGCTAGACTGTTGGTTTCCCAACTGCCTTAAGTAGCTCATTACCTAGCTATGCAGCCTCTAAATCAGCTGACTTAACTAGCTTACT
>NW_006972815.1:0-385 GCF_000164805.1 Carlito syrichta | reverse complement strand
CAGAGACACGCCCCTGAGCCAAGCCCTTCCCATGATGAGGGACTTGTTGGTGACTCCGGCTGTCCTCTCTGGGGTCCTGGGTCATTGGAAGGGAGTGGATCTTGTGGTCTGGCTCCAAGACGGATGTGGAGGCCAGACGCAGGGATTACACCTGCCATCCTGGTGCTCTTGGAGGCTGAGCGAGAGAACGGCCTGAACCCCCGGGTTTCGAGACTAGACTGGGCTCCTTGCCGAGACTGCACTCTACAAGAAGCCAAAAAAAGAGCCAGGCATGATGGCACACGCCTGTCATTCCAGCAACTTGGGAGGCTGCAGTGGGAGGTTCGCCAAAGCCCAGTCAGTCTAGGCATTGGTGGCCCGAGAGCAGACCCCTGCATTCTGGCCT
>NW_006972814.1:0-388 GCF_000164805.1 Carlito syrichta | reverse complement strand
TACCAGGTCCTATTCATGAAGGTAATTACATAGCTGATCTTGGAACAAAAACGGTATTGATGATGAACGGTCATGGATGAGGCAATATAAAGGCATAATTTACATCACCAAAATGCTTCTGCTTTACGCTTGCAATTTGATATTACTAGGCAAGCTGCTAGGAATATTGTTCGTAACTGTGATGCATGCCCTACCAGACTGCCTATGTTACAGACTGGAGTAAATCCCCGAGGCTTAAAACCAAATAGTCTATGGCAAATGGATGTTACTCATGTTAAATCATTTGGAAAAATGTCGTATGTTCATGTCTGTGTGGACACTTACTCAGACGTGATATGGGCTACAGCTCGTCCTGGAGAGGCTTTTAAGCATGTGGAACAACACCTAT
>NW_006972813.1:0-403 GCF_000164805.1 Carlito syrichta | reverse complement strand
TGCTTCCTTCATGAATCTCACAAAAATATTTTAGAAGGCTCAAGAAAGTGAGTGAGTAAAGTTGTATCAAGAATAATTGTGAAAGGCTTTCTTTTTTTTAGAAAAAAAAGTGATACATAATAATTGCACATATTTTGGGGTACAACAGGATTGAAATGGCGGGAAAAGATCACCGAGTTTCCCATTCAGGTAAACTCTGCTTTCACTCTCTGAGCTGTTTTACAACTTGGCAAACTGTAAAAACCTGACAGTAATGCAAAATCCTTTTCTTCCACAGAAATGCAAAATACTTGTGCCTGGTGGAATATATAGTTGGCTACAGAGCCATCTCATATCTGTCTGTAATTCATTTTGGCATACCTTACCTGCCTCTGTGTGTGTGGTTCTTCGACTTTTCCTTTGA
>NW_006972812.1:0-5915 GCF_000164805.1 Carlito syrichta | reverse complement strand
TAGTTTGCTTCTTGTGAAATATAATAATAAATAAAATTGAAATAACAGTATCTAACAGTAATCAATTGCTCAGTAAACTTTAGGTGTTGATCTGACCATTAAGAATGACCTCGTTTTGTCCTTATAATCTGTGAAGGAAGGTTTATAACTTCCCTGATTTACAGATGAGAACATGGTATCTTCACTTGTCTAGGTCTTGTCCCTGACCATTGCTAAACCACTTTGGATTTCAGATTAGGATTCTTGGGTGATGAATGTTCCCAGGAACAATGGCTCATGGCAGTGACAGTTGAGCCTGTCATATTTCCAGTAGAGTCAAGCTGAATGACTTGACATACTTAGGTTCTATATCATCAGCTCTACCTAAATGTCCCTGTGAATCACTGTAGGTTCATGGGTAATCAACTGTGGCTCAAAAATATGATAAGAAGAATCTGGGCCTGCCTGAAACAGCACTCGAAGCTGACTGGAGCAGTACTTCGTTCTCCCCACCTAACACCCAAGAAGACTGATAACCCCATATCCTCATGTGAGGAGCCTCCTTCTTGACAGGTAGCAGGCTCCCTTGTTGCTCCTTCACCATCCCTGTGGTTCCTTGAGGCTCTCAGGCAGTGCGGATGGCCCAGTTCTCCATGGGAGTCAGCTTTTCTCTCAACCTTCCTTTCTCTATTCTCATGTCATTCTCTCCTTAGCCCACATTCCCTCGACCTCTCAAATTGAAGCCCTATTGTTATTCCTGCTGCCCCGCCCCATGTCATTAATCTGGAAACTCACAGGCTTTCCCTTCCACTCCCCTGAGACTGCTTGGAGGAATGTGGCTCAAGATCCAAGATTCAAGTCTAGTACAGGATTGAGTGAGGCCCAGTCATGTGAGCACCTTCATGGCTCTTGAGATCCAGGCCTCGAAGGGCTCACACTTACCTGGAGCACAGTCTCACGACACTGCCAAGAGAGTGCTGACCGTAGTCAAGTGTTTGAGTTTAAATGGCTTCTGAGATTCCGAGGCAGTTGCAGGAATTTGCTGATGACATCACACCATTCCACCAGAAATGGCTCTTCAGTTTTCAAATGGCACTCATTTGAAAAGGCCACTGGCCTTGGGGGGAAGAAAGATGGTTAAGCCTGAACATTGTAGTCTCCTCTTCTTAGGCCATCCTTTCCTTTACTCTGAACCTCATCTTGTGTTAACCCCATTAATGATTTTAAATGAAAATGATACATCCAAATATCAGACGATTAAGAAAATACAAAAAGTTGATTTTGTAACCCAAGGCTTTACCATAGTCGTTTATCAGTGTGAGGAGGCTTTTGACAGACTCTCTAGGGTTTTCTAGGAATAGAATCATATTGTCCCAAAGAGGGATAGCTTAACTTCCTGTTTTCCTATTTGAGTACCCCTGATTTCTTTCTCCTGCCTGATTGTTTTGGTTAGGACTTCCCGGACTATGTTGAGTAGAAGGGGTGAGAGTGGGCATCCTTGTATTATTCAGTTCTTAGGGAGATGCTTTCAGCTTCTGATGAACTCCTCATTCATAGTAAAAGTTACTAATGTATTTTATTTTTACTGCCTTCTTTGTGTTTAGCTACAATCATATTACAATTTAAAAATTGAAACTTTTATGCTTTGAGATAAATGTAGATTCACTTGCAGTTTTCAGAAGTAATACAGGAGATGTCCTATATTTCCCTCACCAAATTTTTCCCAGTAGTAAACTTTCATAACTATAGTACAATCTCCCAATAGAAAATGGAGATTGGCACAACCTATTGATTTTGCTTAGATTTCATCAGTTTTAGTTACACTTGCTAATGTATGTGTGTTTATAGTTCTGTGCAAATTTATCTCATGTGTATACCCATGGACCACCATCAAGGTACATAGCAGTTCCACTGCAAGAATTCCTTGTGCTACTCTTTCTTTTTGTTTTTTATCTATTTTTATGTTTTCACCTTTAAATATTTTATTTTAAAGTTTTATGGGGTACTGTTCAGGGATAGGTATACAGCAATGCATTGTGTAGAACCCTTGTTGATGAGGTATGCCCCCCTTTCCCCAGGCATTTTCCAACTACTGCCAATGCCACCTCCCTACCCCCTCATGCCCCTGCAGTTTCCTGCTACTGTTAGTCCTTTTCTAATTGTTTCACAATAGTTGTTCAAGATCCACTTATGAGTGAGAACACGTGATATTCAATTCTTTGTTTCTGTGAAGGATCACTCAGTATTATAGACTTTAAATCCATCCAGTTGCTGCGAAGTTCATGACTTTGTTCTTTATGGCTGCGTAATATTCAATCGTGTATATGTACCACATTTTAAAAATCCAGTCCTCTTTTGATGGGTAGCACGGTTGGTTCCATGTTCTTGCTATTGTGAACAATGCTGTGATAAACATATGTGTTCAGGAATCTTTTTTATAGAGTGATTTGATTTTTTCTGGGTTTATTCTCACTAGGGGGATTGCGAGGTCATATGGAAGGTTGAGTTTTAGAACTTTTAGGAATCACCACACTCTTTTCCACAGAGACTGGACTAGTTTACACTCCCACCAACCGTGTAGAACTATTCCCTTTTCGCCACATCCTCTCCAGCTTCTGTTATTTTTTGAGTTATTGATGATGGCCATTTTGACTGGAGTTAGGTGGTATCTCAGTGTGGTTTTAATTTGCGTTTCTTTGATGACTAGTGAAGCTGAACATTTTTTCATGTACCTGTTGGCTGCTGGTATGTCTTCTTTTGAGAACTGTCTATTCATATCTTTTGCCCGCTTTGTAATGGGGCTGTTTGTTTTTCCTTTTCACATGCTACTCTTTCATAGTATTCTTTCCTTTTAATCTCAGGCAACTATGAATCCTTTGAGCGCTATCATGTTGTTATTTCAATAATGTTATATAAATGGAACAAAATAAAATGAGATGAATGTTTTCCACTCACCATATTTTCCTGATATTCATCCAAATTGTTTCATGGACTGATAGCTAATTCATTTTCTTACTCTGTAGTGCTCCAAGGTCATAAGGTGAGTGCATATTTAGTTTTGTACGAACCTGCCACACCCTCTTCTGGAATGGCCCTGCCATTGCACATGCCTGCCAGCAGTGTCTGTGTGAGCCAGTTTCTCTGCACTGCTAGCGTTTGATGCTTAAGCATTGTTTTCTGCTTTCCCATATTACTTTGCGGTTCCATCTGGGCTTTTCCTAATAGCTAATGTTGTTGAATATTGTTTCACAACATTGTATAGATGGCAACTAATGGGGTTATCTTCTCTTCATTTCATGTTGTGTGTGAGTGTGTGTGTAGAGAGAGAGAGGTTGGTTTTGAAATCCTGCCCTTAAGTGATCCTCCCACCTTGGCCTTCCAGAGCACTGGGATTACAGGCACAATCTACTGTGCTTAGTCTTTTCATATCTCTTCTAATTGATTTGTTTTCTTCTTTACTGTTGAGTTCTGAGAGCTCTTTTTATATTCTAGATGCAAGTCGTCTGTCAGATACATGATTTGCAAGTATTTTTTCTTTGCCTGTAGTTTCTCTTTTCATCTTCCTAATAAGGCCTTTCCAAAGCCAAAGTTCTGCATTTTCATAAGGTGCATTTTATTAGTTTTCTATGTTGGAATATTTTTCTTGGTGCCAAGGCTAAGAACTCTTCATCTAGCCTTAGGTTCCAAAGATTTCTTCTGTGTTTGTTTTCCAAAAGTTTTATAGCTTCAGGTAAATATACTAGAAATTAGTGTCCGGGCTCGATGACTCAGCCTGTAATCCCACACTTTGGGAGGCCGAGGTTAGTGAGTTGCCTGAGCCCGCGGGTTCGAGACCCACCTGGGCAACTTGGTGAGATCTCGTCTCTACAATAAATCAAAAAGATTAGCCCGGCGTGGTAGCACGCTCCTGTAGTTGCAGCTACTTGGAAGGCTGAGGCGGAAGGATCACTGGAGCCCAGCAGATCGAGGCTGCGGTGGTCGGGAGCGGCCACTACACTCCAGTCTGGGCAACTGAGTGAGACTCCAACTGAAAAAAAAAAAAGAAATTAGTAACAAAGATACTGGAGAAAAAGATCCCTCAAAGTCTGGAAATTTAACAAAACATTTAAAAAACTCTATGTGCAAAAAAGTCACAAGGGAAACAAAGTGTGTTTACTTGAATGAAAAGAAAATTACATTTTATCAAATTTGTTGAATGCAGATAAGACATTGCTGAGGGGAAATTTGATAGTTTTATAGCACGAACCACTTATATTTGAAAAGGAAATTTTAAATCAATGAGTAAAGCTTACGCTTTAACAAACTAGCAAAAGACTAAATTAAACGAGAAGTTAGTAAATGGAATAAAACTGTATAATTAAGGGCAAAAATCAATAAAAATAAAAAAAGGGTAAACACTAATGAAATAAAAGCCTGGTTCATAGGGGGAAAGCATCAGTAAAATTGATAAAAAGGAATACGTCATCATCTAATAGAATTTATCCCAGAAATATAAGGTAGATTTTAACATTTCAAAATCAATCTGTGTAATTAACCATTAATAGCAGATTAAAAATAACTAAAAATGGTTACCTATATCAGAGGTTGGCAAATTTTTATATAAGGGCTCAGATAAGTATTTTATCATCTATGGATCACATACAGTCTCTGTCACATATTCATCTTCTGTTTTTTTTTTTTCTTAACCGTTTAAATATGTAAAAACTTTTTATCTCACAAATTGTACAGAAACAGAATATCAGCCAGATTTGTCCATGGAACATAGCTTGCTGACCAAGGATCTAAATAGATGCAGAAAAGTCATTTGACAAAATACCTATTTATGACTTAAAAATTCATGATATGAAATTATCATGAATATCTATTCATGAGAAAAATTCTCAGCAAACTAAGAATAATAAAAACCTTCCTCAGATAGACAAAGGGCATTCAACATTTTCACTATGCCTCGTGGTGAAGAGGAGGTGTGTGTCATGGCTTTTTTCTTAGTGTTTGCGCAGAGTAGGGCAGGTACATATGGTGAAAATGTTTCTGTCCTGCGTGGTCGCTCATTTCCCAACACTTTGGCAGAAAAGAACGAGGTTTTCTTGGGGTCTCTCTTGTCTGTGACCATCGGCATGTGTGGATTGCAGATCATCGAGAGCCCAAGGCCGGGTGATGTAAGAAGTTAAAAAAACCAAAGCCAAAAAGCTAGAGAACTCATCATTAGCTCATTCCTGGATCTTGGATCCCTGGTCAGTTTTCTTCTTTTCCCCACTTTTCAGAATCATCTGTTAGCTGCATTATACATTTTGTATAGTGTGTTTTGTTTTCTTTTGGTAATAGAGTAGAATATGCTTATTCCATCTTTTCACAATCGAGGGGTTTCAGATAGGTTTTTATTTTTAGTCACTGTTGCTCAGGTTGGTATGCAGTGGCATCATCATGGCTCACTGCAGCCTCAACCCCCTGGGCTTAGGTGATCCTCCAGCCTTAGCCTCCCGAGTAGCTGGGACTGCAGGCGTGTGCTACCATGCTCAGTTTCATTTTTGTTTTTCTGTAGAGATGAGGTCTCACTCTTGAACTCTTGAGCTCAAGCAATCCTCCTGGGTTGGCCTCCCAAAGTACTCCTACTACAGGAATAAGCCACCTTGCCTGGCTTCAGGATAGCTTTTAAAGTATATATATAACTAGTTCTCACTGTCATTTTGTTTTTTAAGCCAAAGGATTTTCTTTGGGCAACTTCTGTTATTTTATTAGCTTTTGAATAGTATATTAACATAAATATATATTGTTAAAATTTCACTTTAGTTTTGAGCATCTCTTTTTAGTCTTATCAAGTTTTCAGCCTGGATGTAAATTGCTTCCATTTTTTTTTTTCTGACTACCCCATAATGGATGGTTACACGGATTGTCAACTCTGGTTTTTTTTGAGTTCGATTCTCACTCTGTTTCTC
>NW_006972811.1:0-820 GCF_000164805.1 Carlito syrichta | reverse complement strand
TGCATGGTGTGTTCACTGGGCGATTGACTTTAGAACCAAGAAAATTGGGATTGTGGGGAAAGAATATCCCCAGGTGAGGGATGTGTCCTTGCCTTTCTTGGTGGAAGGTCCTCATTGCCAAGTCGGATGGTCGGCCAACCTGGGGTTCTTTTCTAACCTTGGAGAGGAGAGCCTGCAGGAACCCGGCAGGAGAACATCAGGAAATCCCACACCAATGTGGGGACAGCCAGTGGGGTTTTGGGGCTGGAAGGTGCCTAGCATGGGGGACCCTCACATATGGGGGAACTAGGGGTGAAGGACAGAGGGCAGAAGATTTGCAAGAGAATGGATTTCTTTCTTTCTTTCTTTCTTTCTTTTTCTTTCTTTCTTTCTTTCTTTCTTTCTTTTTCCCTTCCTTCTTTCCTTCCTTCCTTCCTTCCTTCCTTCCTTCTTTCCTTCCTTCCTTCCTTCCTTCCTTCCTTCCTTCCTTCCTTCCTTCCTTCCTTTTCTTTCCTCACTATGTTGCTTAGGTTGCTCTCAAACCACCCAATCAGCTGATCCTCTCATACTGGGTCTCCGAAACTGCTGTGATCATAGGCTTTCCATTTGGTAGACATCCTGGTCTTCCACCTTGGTCTTGAATTCTTGGCTTGAGGCGATCCTCCTGTCATGGCCTTCCCTCATCCATGATTTTCTGGATTTTGCTTGGGGTTAAGGTGAAGGCTTGCTATGGTGTCCAGCATTGTCTCAGCTCCTGGGTTCTGGCCATCTTCCTGTCTTGGCCTCCCCGAGTGCGGAGGAGACAGGCGTGAGTTCCCTGGCCAGCCCCTTCCATGGTTTG
>NW_006972810.1:0-2899 GCF_000164805.1 Carlito syrichta | reverse complement strand
GCCCATATCCACTGTCACACTGGAAGAAGATGTTGTTTTAGTCTGCAGTACTATCTGAGGGGCAGGGAAGTTCATTTTATAGGTGAAGATGAGAAGAGATGGGGACATGAGAATCAGGAATTTAGAAGGGGTGAATGCAATCTGTCTGCACAACTGAAGGTGAATTTGAAAGAAATGCAACCACAAAAGGCTGTCTTACCTTGGGCCTAAGGTAATAAAGATTTTCCTTCAGTCAGGAAGAATTACTATTTCCACGGGTCCAAGATATTTATGTTTGACATAGAAAGTCTCATATCTATTAAAAATGACACATCTGGTTTACAGGATGACATATAAATGAATATTATAGGATGAATAAGTTTTCTCAGGCATGGTGGCTCACGCCTATGATCCTAGCTGTTTTGGGAGCAGAGGTAGAGGAACTCTTGAGGACAGAAGTTCAATACCAGCTTGGGAAACATGGTGAGACCTCATTAAAAAAAATCAACAATTTTCAGTCTAGAGTAACTGTGGTGATTAGACCAATATGTAAGTTAAAATTACTTCTTGTTTTATCTGAATAAAATACTTTTGTAATCTCTTAGCCCAACACCAACATCCCTGCATGGAGAAAGCACTGATGAAACCAGCAGTGAAAAATTAGTTAAAAGCAAATTAAGTTGTATGTTTATACACACTTAAATGTAATGCATATATGCTTCAAAACACATGCAAAGATATTTATATCCATATACATGCACCCATATGTGTACACACAGAAATATAAAACAAAAAAAGAGAAAGAGAATTTGTAAAATTTGACTCGGGATATCTGTGGCAATACAGAGCATCTTTTTTTTTTTGAGTTGGAGTCTCACTCAGTCGCCCAGACTGGAGGGCAGTGGCCGCTCCCGGCCACTGCAGCCTTGCCTGCTGGGCTCCAGCGATCCTTCCGCCTCAGCCTTCCGAATACTCGGAATTACAGGCATGTGCTACCATGCCTGGCTGATTTTTTGGTTTATTGTAGAGATGAGGTCTCGCTGCCCAGGCGGGTCTGGAGCCCGTGGGCTCAGGCAATCCACTCACCTCAGCCTCCCAAAGGCACGGGATTACAGGCTGAGCCACCGAGCATGGCCCATTTTGACTTTAAAATTATACCAAATTCAAATTAGCCATATTCAGATTACATGTGTTTTGGTATTATTAGTATCCTCTAGAGCTCTGTTACTGTGTGTGACCGATGCCTGGCCCCCAATTCATCATGCCATTTGATGGAACCTTGCTGCAGGTCTGAAATTTTGTTGTATCCTATCTGTGGCATCGATGATTTTGAAAATAAGGCATTAATGGTTGGACTTGAAAGTCAGAAAATGAGGTGAAGGTAAAGGGATTTTTACCTAGAAACAGCAGTTGAATTTAAGGAAAAGTAAAGCTCCAAATACTTACAATGTGCTTAAGTTCAATGGTAAAGAACTGAATATGAGATGTGAGTGATTAGAACTAGAAAGTGATGTCTAGGAAGTCAGACTGGTATCTGTCTCTAGGTATATTTAAAGATCATAGCAATGCCCCATCTGAATTTAGTCCATACCCTGACATGAAGCTACCAGTAATATATGAGCTAGAAATAGGTAATAAGGACATATGGCTATATAAGCATAGAGAGACGATTAATGCACATTCACTATACACATGGACGTATACATACATACATAGATGCACAAACCCACATATATAACAGAAAATTATGAAGACTGTGATTTAAGACATTCATAGTTAGGAGCATCTGTGGCAAAACAGAGTGTCCCTCACACCATTTCTAAGTGATTGCACTGTAGGACATCAGCTACTTTTGTTGTTTTTGATCAGTTTGCATAAAAGAGAAACATGTCAGAAGAGGAATAATTCCTCCTCCTATTGTGTTTGACACCTTGAGGAACCATCAGCCAATATCCAAAAGAAATATTCAGAATGCTTGTATAAGAGTCCTTACTAGATTGGTCAAAGACAGAAGAGAATGCTATTTGGAGCAAAGAAGAGGTAGAAGTGGACAATGAGCAGAGGAGCCCCATGTAGAAAAGAATGGTACTATTATCCCTGTAAGTGTTCCTCGCCTCCAGAGCTCAGTCACCATGTGAGGCTGACACGTGAAACCCACACCCCTCATCACATCGGATGGAACATAGGCCTCAGACCCTAAATCTTGAGCTGGAAAGATAAGTCTGAGGGTGAAAAGCAGTCAGGTAATAGAGGTCATTGAGAATCAGGAATTTAAATGCATTACTGTTTTCACATGCTAAGATATTCATTACTAGCTCATAAAACATCCTTCTAATAAGAATATCACATCAGGTCTAATTAGTCATATACATGCACATGGGTATTTAAAGATAAGTCAGGTAATAACTTTTAGAGTAGTCACTTTTAGAGTAGTTACAGTTGTAGCTGTTCAAAGTAAAAAGTTTAGAATTACACACTGTGTTTGACTATTATCATTTTTAATCTGTTAGCCCCAGATCTGAATAAACTGAAAATATTAACCACTTAGAGAGCTATCAGATAGTGAAATTTGAGCTATGAATGATTAGATTTATATCTCTCACACTGCATCTCACTCTTCTCACTGCATTATGTGTAGGTCATAGTCCACCATTTTTAGGTTGTGTTGGATAAAAGAGAAACATATAGTATGCTATGACTTATGTTAGCATAGTCATCACTCTTAGTAGTAGTATGCAAAGGCTGAAGAAACTCAGATTTTTTGTGTTTGAGAGTCTACCAGAGTGGACAAGGAAGGTGAGAATCTTATTGAAGCCACAATAAAGTAGCAGTGGGCAGGGAGCAGAGGATCTCTCAGCTGAAATAAAGGAGGTAATAGACCCTGTATCAGTTACGCACCCTCCAGAGTTCTGCCACCATG
>NW_006972809.1:0-440 GCF_000164805.1 Carlito syrichta | reverse complement strand
GGCTCCAGAGTCTGCTCCTTGGCGGTGGCCTCCAATCCTGGTGGCTCCACTGTCATCTTGGGCAAGACCCCACTCTCCTAGAATTGAATTTTGCCAGTTATAAAATCCCTTTGCTCCATGACACTATGTACCTTTATAAAATTCTTTCTCTTCACCATCTACTCCACCAGTAAATTCAAATGAGGAAATCTTAATGCATACTTCATGAAACATTCACTTTATCAATAGCACAATTTTTTGAGTTAGTTGACCTTGTCTGTTCTTAATGTGAAATATTAAAGTGAAAAGAATTAGAAACACACACACACACACACACACACACACACACACGAAGAAAATTAATCAGTAATATGAAGCCCATAGGAGCCTGAAATCTTTTGCTGTTTAGGTATCTAAATGATGTATATTATAGTATTTAAGAGACAAATAAATGCAGATTG
>NW_006972808.1:0-3915 GCF_000164805.1 Carlito syrichta | reverse complement strand
CTCTGATCTCTGTGAAAACCACCTTCCTTATAACAACAGGGCCGTTCTGGTATCTCCCCTATGTCAGAATTGGCCGACCTGGGTGTCCCCTGACTAAAGTGGTGGACTGAAGTGCTTCTTTATTTCCTCCTCCTTGGCACCATACATGTTTGCAGTCTCAACATCAGAATAACAAAGGAGATTGGGGGTCTGGTGCTTGTCAGTCTTTGATACGATGGTCCCGAATGTAAACTGAGAGGCCTCCACCCCTGAGCAGAGGAGGCCCCGTGGCAGCCCTACTGTCACTCCAGTAAGCCCCAAAGTGGGCTTTCATGCAGTGGCCTAAGACTCACTCTTATTTTCTCCAGAGTTCCAAGGAAACAGACTGACCAGGGAAACAGGAGCCCTAGCAGTGCTGTCCAAGAAATCCACAGAGGAGGCCCCAGTTAAAGCCAAGGTGGTTTCTCTCTGCTGATGGTGCTCACACATGTCATTCTCTCCCATCCAGGTGCCTACCTTGCCAAGCTTCCTCCACCCGTTACTGCCTGTTATCCCTGACCACAGCCATCATGCCTCGGGGTCAGAAGAGTAAGCTCCGTGCACGTGAGAAACGCAAACAGTCCCATAGGCAGAACCGGGATCTCAGGGGTCTTCAGGCCACCGCCGAGGAGAAGGACGAGTCCCCCTCCTCTTCCTCCTCTCCGTCTGATTGTGAGGATGCGTCCCCAAGCTGCCCTGATGCCTACATTCCTCAGAAGTCTCAGGAAGTTCCCCCCACTAGCTCTCCTGATGCAGTCGTTTCATGCACAAGCTCTGATGTGGAGTCCAGGTGTGAAGATGAGCAAAGTGCAAGCACCTTCCAGGAAGCATGGTCCACTGAGTCACTATACAGAGATCCTCTGATCAGGAAGGCGTGTAACTTGGTGCAGTTTCTGCTGGAGAAGTATACAAACAAACAGCCCATCATGAAGGCAGACATGCTGAAGGTTGTCAACAAAAGGTACAAGGAGCACTTCCCTGAGATCCTCAGGAGAACCTCTGAGGACATGGGGGTGATCTTTGGCCTTGACTTGAAGAGAATCGACACCGACGGCCTCTCCTACACCCTTGTCAGCAAGCTGGGCCTCTCCACCGAGGAGAGTCTGAGTGGCGATAGCAGGTTGCCGAAGGCGGGTCTCCTGATGATGCTCCTGGGTGTGATCTTCGCGAAGGGCAACCGTGCCACAGAGGAGGAGATCTGGGAAGTCCTGAATGGGCTGGGCTTATATGCCGGGAGGTGGCACTCAATCTATGGAGAGCCCCGAAAACTCGTCATGAAAGACCTGGTGCAGGAAGAGTACCTGGAGTACCGGCAGGTGCCCGACAGTGATCCTCCATGCTATGAATTCCTGTGGGGTCCTAGAGCCCACGCTGAAACCAACAAGATGAAAGTCCTGGAAGCTCTGACCAAGATCAATCACTCTGAGCCCTGGGACTACCCAGACCTCTATGAAGAAGCTTTGAATGAAGAGGAAGAGAGAGCAAGAATGAGAGGTGCATCTGCGGCTGGCCACGTTGCCATGGCCAGGGCATGTTTTGGGGCCACGGCCTACAGCTCCTCCCACACCTAGTGAGGTCTGTGGGAGAGTTTTCACTTCGTGTTTAAAAAGAACTGGGAGCCTTCTAAGTAGTGCAGAGGTGCCAGGGCTGGAGACAGCAAGATGTGAATCTTTTTCTTTCCTGTTATACATGAATAACTTTTAGGTTTACCTTTTTCAAATTTTTTGTAATTTTTAAAATGTTGGGTTTTTTAAACTAAAGGTTTATATCGTTTCAAAATACCAGTTTCTTAAGGTCATTGGTCACACATTTACATCTGTTTGTTGGTTTAGACCTAAGAGTTGTGCTATGTTGTGGTATGTCAAAAGAGATTGATAGATGGCATTGGGATAAGGATTTTTATGGATATGTGATAGAACCCCACTGGAAAATTTTGGGGATCACAGAATGGTGAAATAATGCGAGAGTGGTACATTTGTATCTTTCTCTCTTGTTTTAATCTTTGCTTATACAAATAAACTTTATAAAACAATATTTGCTTTCTTTATTCAGACTGTTGAGAAGTTAAAACCTAATGAATAAGACATTGTGCTCAATTTTTTTAATTTATATTTTTGTTAGTGTTTTCCAAACAGCAACGTAGTATCTGCTCTTTAAAGGGCTCTCTGATGCTACTGGGGATTGTAAGCAAAAGATGATCCAAGCCGGGCTCGGTGGATCAGCCTGTAATCCCGCGCCTTTGGGAGGCTGAGGTGAGTGAATTGCCTGAGCCCGCGGGTTCGAGACCCGCCTGGGCAATTGGCGAGACCTCATCTCTACAATAAATCAAAAATTAGCCGGGCGTGGTAGCACACGCCTGTAGTTCCAGCTGCTTGGAAGGCTGAGGCAGAAGGATCGCCAGAGCCCAGCAGGTCGAGGCTACGGTGGCCAGGAGTGGCCACTGCACTCCAGTCTGGGCGACAGAGTGGGACTCCAACTCAAAAAAAAGAAAGAAAAAAGATGATCCAACTGCTGCCTATAGAATTCTAGAGTCTAGCAGCATCTATGATCTAAGGAAGCTGCTGAGATAATATCTAATACACGAAGAACAAGTAAAAACAAGGGAGGAGGAAGAGAAGATTTCACATGGAAGTATTCCACTTTAAATTACCTGATCAAGGAGGTTTGGAGTCTTAGGAAACTACCAGGCTTTCAGTGGGAATACATTTTAAGTGCGGCTGCATGGTGGGCTGGATGAGGCTGTGGGGTGGCGGGAAGGGGCTAGTGCCTCTTAGAGTCGTTGAGAGACAAAGCATGAAATGACAAATAGAGCCTAAAATTTACTTTGAAATCGGGTATATCAGAAAGAAGTTCCAACACGAGTCATGAATAGAAAGCGGCCCAGGCACTTGCCCCAGTGCACAAACTAGGTGTTTTGGGCACATTATCCAGGTAGTTTCTGAGAAATATGAGTGATACTCCCTTGACATGAGACACCAACAGGCCACTGAACTGTCACTCTTGTGCACTGGGAGAGACGGAGTTTGCTCCATTAATACAGCATTTGCACTGAGTTACTTTGAGTGTATTTTGTCAGAATGTATGGGAGAGCTAGGTGTTTAGTGTTGAAGGAGAGAATAAAATGGGTGGTTTTGAAGGAAGGGCACCTGGGAGGGACATTTTGACTTTGCCCCAAAACGGGAACTTTGAGTTGCCTCTAGAAGAAGAAGACAACCTTACGCCCAAACTTAATAACATGCTCCAATGAGGAAACACTACTTGGTTTTATTGGTTTGGCAGCATTTTGGCTAATGTGGATTTCTAATGTCATTTGGAGTATTTGCTAATATATTTTGGAAATAAAATTCTGTGAGGGAAAATAGTTATCATCATTGGTGCAAATAATCTTAGTAATAACTGCCATTCAAGATCCGGTCTTTGCCTTCCTCTCTGCCAGATGACACTCACACCTTACATAGATGTCTAAGTCCTGCGTGATAAGGTTTGTCAGACTGATTCTGCAGATAAAGGCCTTGCAATTTTCTCAAGTGCACAGGGCTGGTACGTGATAGAAGTGGACTATATCCTGGCTATGAATTTCTCTAGAATTTACCCTGTTCCATTCCTCCCGGCCCAAGGCAGGCCCTTGTGTCACTTACTTATTTTCTACTCACTACTTCCAAATATTTCAGGTGATACAAAGTGAGGTTCTGTGCCCCAAATACCTTTTTGGGATTCACATTCCAAGAAATAAACAGTAAAAATACCAGAATGCCTGAGAGATGTGAATAAAGAAAGAAAGGAATATCGTGATAATATCATTATCGGCCAAGTCAGTGTCAAAAACCTCAAAAGATCAGGGGTTCACAAAATCATCTGGCTCCGTCTCTTTCGGTAGACAGTAGATATGTTTTAATA
>NW_006972807.1:0-501 GCF_000164805.1 Carlito syrichta | reverse complement strand
CCTGTTAACCAGCCATCTTAACTTGATAGCCTCCTAGCTAACAAGTCAGTGAACCACCTGACTTAACTAGCTGACTTAAGGTCATAGCCATCGGGCTAGCCAACTGTGTTAACTAGCTAGCCATCAAGCTAGCCGGCTGGCAAACCAGCTCTCTTAACTAGCTGACTTAACTAGCTAGCCAGTGGGCTTGCCAGCTGACTTAATTACCTAGCTACCTAACTAGTGGGCTAGTCGACTTAACTAACTGATGTAACAAGCTAGACAGCTGTCTAACCAGCTGACTTAACTAGCTGTCTATCTAGCTAGCCAGATGGCTAGCCACATGAATTAACTAGCTGACTTAACCAGTTAAGCACCTGGCTAGCCAGCTGACTCAACTAGTTGACTTAATTTGTTAGCCAGCTGGCTAACCAACTGATGTAACTAGCTGACATCACTATTTAGCCATGTGGCTAGCCAGCTTACTTAACTAGTTAGCTACCTAGGTATCACCCTGTGTTG
>NW_006972806.1:1356-81545 GCF_000164805.1 Carlito syrichta | reverse complement strand
CCCCCGTTTCCCACTACTGCCACTGCTTTCTCATGGCATCGGATGGATTTGGAGTCCCTCGTGCTCAGTGGTTTTTCGCAGGAAAAAAGGCCAAACTTCCAAATGTTCTCACTCGCGCCGTTTGATTTTTAACAGCAGATCATTAGGGTGCATTGTCATAGGAGTTGGCAGGTTAGAGTAGGAGAATGGCAGGGCTGCAAGAAAATTCAGAAATCTGTGGAAAGTCCCCCAGAGGCCACCCCAACTTCAGTGCTGCTAGAAGGTTCCAGAAGAAGAAGAAGAAGAAGAGACACTCAACATGCCTGCTGGAGCTTATAGCTTACTCGGGATGTTGGTGACTGAGCGTCTACTACCAGACGGAGCACACCTGGGGAGTACCCGGGGCAGGTGCTGTTCTGGCCATTTTTTCCTAAGGCATGTTACAGTACATAGTAATAAACTAAATTGTATATGAGCATTATTTTCTTAAAGTTGCTCACGTGGTAGCCTTTGTTTCCTATTAACATGTGAGTTTAGTGAGGGCGGATATACAGTGCTTATTTCATTCAGAGGCTTTTTCGGTGCTTGCTAAATTGTTCATAGCAGGTTACCAGATATTTTTAAATCAATGGGTGAATCTATGATTCACAGGGACTCATAAGAAGTATACTGATAAGTTAGCACACAGTGTTGAGGGTGACTTTCTTCAAAAAATTAGTGACTTCTTTGTTAGCCAACTTGTTGTTCTATTTTACTATGTTAAAAAAAATACTTGCCTATATAACCTCAAATTTAAATGTAAAATTGTGGCCGTTTGTGGTGGCTCATGCCTGTAACCCCAGAACTTTGGGAGGCAGAGGTAAGAGGATTACCTGAGTTCAAGTGTTTGAGACCAGCAACATGGCATGACCTCATCTCTACAATAAATCAAAAAATCAGCCGGGCATGGTGGCACATGCCTATGGTTCCCGCTACTTGGAAGGTTGAGGTGGAAGGATCGACTGAGCCCAGTTGGTCGAGGTTGCGATGGCCATGAGCATGCCACTGCACTCCAGCCTGGGTGACAGAGTGAGACTCCAACTCAAAAAAATAAAAAATATATAAAATATAAAATTGTAGTATTGGTGTGATTTTCTTATTTTTATTTTTTTAGTTGGAGTCTCACTCTGTCGCCCAGGCTGGAGTGCAGTGGTATGCTCATGGCCACTGCAGCCTTGACCTGCTGGACTCAGATGATCCTATCGCCTTAGCCTTCCAGGTTGGGACTACAGGCGTGCGCCACCACACCCAGCTAATTTTTTGATTTATTGTAGGGATGAGGTCTTGCCAAGTTGTCCAGGCTGGTCTGGAACCCATGAGCTCAGGCAATCCTCTCACCTCGGCCTCCCAAAGTGCTGGGATTATAGGTGTGAACCACAGCACCCAACCCTGATTTTTAAATTATGTGAAAGTAGCAAACAATTTATGGCAGAATCAGTCCTAAAATATAGTTGTCCAAAATATGAAATGTTTTGCCAATCTTTGATTATTATCTCTACTTCTAGGCACAAGCAAAACAAATATTTATGGTCTTCAGAGACCAGTTGCTTCTGTCTATATACTTCATTCCTGAATTTGAACTTTAATTTTATATTAAAAGTTTCACACCTTTGAATATATACCTCTTGAATAAAAACATTAACATCTTCAATTCCATGTTCTTACTTATTTGGAGGAAAACAAAGATGTATATAATGAATAGTGTTATTCTATCTTTTGATCCTCTTTGATTATATGTGACATGGTTTATTTCCTATGTTGATTTACATAAGATAGATTTCCTTAAAGAAAAATTATTTTCCTCAGTGGTTATGATATTAAATTTAGAGCTAAGCTAACATTTTACAAATGTTCCCCTATCGATATGATAGACAATTACTGTAACTTTCTGCCTTGTGCAACAAGTAGTCAAGAACATGCCTCACCTCTACTGTTAGATTCTAGAGTCATAAAGGACAGAAATCATAAAATATTAATCAAAGCAGGATTTGGGACAGAGTTAAAACTGTATGCATCAGCTGAAGAAAATAAGCACTTTTTCCTCTTGTCTTCAACTCAAATCTGAAGTTGATGCCGATGAATACATAATCTGTAAGCTTTGTATCTGCTTTGGTAGCATTTTACTCTTCAAGAAGTGTTAGAAAAAGACGGTGATTCATTATGCATGATTGCCAAGTGAGAGGTTGAGTGTGGAAGCATTTTTCCAGGAACGCCTTTGCACATCTAGCAGGCAGCACTTACTCATGATTATATGTACGCTCAGACAAGACCACAGTTTGCACCTTGATTGTCACTCACTGTGAAATTATTATTCAAGTAAGACAAGGAGCTTCTTTTGGCATGATGCATGCTTCCAGAGTTTGTGACATGAAATTTGGAGTCTGATGTTTTTTTGGGGGAAAGCTCTTTCTTCCACTTACCTAAAAACTTTCCCAGTATAAGGGATTTGACAGCGTTGAATTCTGTCCCCGAGGACAAGATGACTTGTTTCCTTGTACTCTGATTGACCTATTAGATGCCCCATGAGAAGCAAAAATCAACAGGAAATGTAATTTTAAAGATAAGGAAGCAAAAGGAGACCAGGAAAAACAAAACAAAAAACCCCCAACAAATCACTTGTAAGTACCAGTACAAAGGTTCAAGAAAACTATCTTCAAACAACCATTTAGAAGAGAAAGCTATTTCATAAGCAATTCCTATGATACCATCAGCTACCACTCAATCCACTATCTAGTCCTTTTCCGGTTCCACTTTTCTTCATAATGGAAGGGTCTGCAATTGGCAGAATCCACAAATAAGATGGAATCATCTGTTTTAAACTTAAAGACTTACTTATTCTGTGGAGAACACTTGAGACATAAAGCCAAGAATTCTTGTTCTATGTACAGATTTAAAGTATATTTTCCTTCAAATGCCAGTGATGATGTATAATTTACTTACTCTGTTCTGATCCAGGTCTATTTGCTTATTCACCCTTTAATGAATATCTTGTGTATTTCTAAATTTTGTGTCTGAATTGCTGTGGTATCTGTTCTTTTACAATCAGAATAATATCAGTTAACATAATCCACCAATAGTCACCATAATAAACTAGGCAACATTTCCCTACTGAGTCAGTAAAACAAGTAAGAACATTTTGATATTTTGAACAATAAAAAATCAATAATTTTGACAGAATTACATTGCTAAACAAACAAAAGTAAGATAAACAAACACTTCCCCCTTCTCCAATCCTGGCTATATTTGACTTCCTATCCTTGACTTTACAGAAAAGCAATACTAGGTTGATTGCTATTTTGCTAATATTTATTATCAAGTTTTTGCAATAGGTTATTCATTTTCAGAATTTTACAATTAGTTATTTTGACTTCTGCGTTTGCTGCATTACCTCTACTACGACCACTCCTTCTTCTCTGTTGATTTTCACTTGGTGGAGGTGCCCATCAGCCATGTTTTTGAAATCAAAGTTAAATGCATCAGGATCTTGATGTTGGTCTAGCTTGTACCTAATCTGCAAACTTCCTAAAGAGAAACATAAGTGACATTTAAAATTAAAATGGCATTTTATAAAACTCTTACTGCAGATTCTACAGCACTCATTATTATTTATTTAAGGCACTTTTGAATCTACTTAGCATCAATTGGGATTCACCCAATAGTCATCCTTCCTGGAATCATGATTACTTAGCTGACATTACAGTGACAGATTCTGAGTCCAATTATACTGTTTCAAAAGTCAAGACCAAATGCACTGATAACAAGCTGTACCCCAAATCTTTCTTAAATGAAAAGGTTTCAATTATACATATGAAATCTATGAACTGATATCTAAATTCATTATGACTATGATATTTACTTTATAAAATGATAAAACTCCATGCAATATTGTATCAACATTTGGTTATATTCTTTTAATAAGACTTATTTCAATGTATTACTGACTTGCATAATTAAAAAACTTTTTTACAGTCAGAATGTTTTAAAAAGTCTTCTGTTATAGTCAAAAAATGAGGAAGAGAAAAGGTTTTATCAGGATTCAAGGTTTTCATAGTATCCATAACTTCTAACACACACACTGATCTCCTATATGGATGCAGCCGTGTTACCCATGGCTCCCTTACAGTTTTTGCCAAGACCCTGTTAGTCAGAGATTTTGTAGATTTTTCTAGAAATTGAATTGTTTTTGTGTTGACTCACTACCTAACAAACATGAAACTTGGCCTTCTTGTTCAACTGTAAGAAACTGAGAATGCCCCAGTTGACACTGGTTGAGAGATTGTCACTTCACTTTTCTTCTTATATAAAACTGATATAACTGGGTTTTCAATCACTGTTGAGTTAAAAACCAGTTGTATTTCTTTCTTGTGGAAATTGGCTTTATATAGTTTTACTGTAACATCCACATTACTGCTTCCCTACTTTGCTTGGAATGAACAGGGAACATAAGTCACACATCTAGATATCTTATTTCAAAAGACACTGCAAACGCGATTTAGCTCATCATGTAGTATTAAAGACATTCCATCAATAGTAAGAAGTATAATTTTGTATCCAACTTGTAAAATTACCAAACTTGTAATCGGAGAAAAGCATCTTAATCTTGAAATGCTAGCTTTTACAGGAACCATTAACGGATACTGTATGGAAAACCAAAGGTGTTGGAGGGTATGGCATTTTCTTTCATTGTTTGTGGTGTAAATACTGGAAAAGCCCATGTCATTGCAGTCTTATTTTTCTAATTGAGAATTGTTTTTCTTTACACAAAGGATATTCACCATTGTTGGCGAGGAAAACGGAAAGGTATTCCTCATAGAAATAGCTCACATACAGCAATAAACTTGGAGTTCGTGTGGTTCGAAAGCTCAATGTGATCATTTCTCTGGTCAATGTTACATCCCTATGTAACGAAGAAGCCAGGGAACTGGAGTTTTCACTTAAAGTGTAATATTCTTGAAAATTATAGGTCATTGAGGAGCCAGTTTCAAAATACGCAGAAATCTCTGTAATGACAAATACAATTTTGTTATGTTGACAAAATGTTAAATCCAAGGGTCTTTTAGGGATATTTAAATAATGAATCTAATCCTTACATATCCTGGGAGATCAAATAATAGTAAAATGCTTTCCTGTTTGTTTTGATATTTTTTACTTTTTAAAGAAAAAAGTAACAAGTCCTGACATCAACCCAAACTGAATATCATTTAACATAGATTTTACTTCTCCAATGTATCTTCATTTTAGATTTACATATGATTAATCCTTCAATATAAATGTATAATTTAAAGATATCTGTTTTCAGCGTTGGGATCCAATTATTTCCCAAAAGGTTAATTTTTTAAGCATTCTTATTAATAGACGATCCATATGCTATACAATGGACCCAACTGTAATGGAAAATTCTATGTCTTATGCAACCAATGCCACAATCCATTTTAGAATATTCTCATCTCGTCCCCACCCTCTCATCTCCCAGACAAAATCTCTCCATATCTATTAGCAATCACTCTCTGTTTCTTGCCAGTATCTCAGCCTACTTAACCACGAACCTATATTCGATCTCTACAGATGCTCCTGTTGTGGAAATTTTCTATCAGTGGAATCATATAATACGTGGTCTTTTGTGACTGGATTCTTTGACTCAGCACGCTGCTTTCAAGGTTCATCCATGCTATAGCACGTGTCAGGATTTTATTCCCTTTTTATTGACAAATATTATTCCATTGTAGGGATATGCCACATCTTGTTGTTCCATTCAACAGTTGATGGATGTTTGGGTTGTTTCTACTTTTTGGCTGTTATGAATAATGCTGCTGCAAACATTCATACATAAATTTTTCTGTGGACACATATTCTCATTTCTCTTAGATTATACACCCAGGAATGGAATTACTCAGTTTGATAATAACTCCATCCTTGGCATTTTGAGAAACTCTCCATTTTTCCCCCAAAATAGCTGCACCATTTTATATTCCTGACGGGAATTATGAAGGTTTGCAATATCCCCACATTCTCACCAACATTTATCGTTGTCTTTCTTTGAAATTACAGCTCTCCTTGTGGATATGAAGGAGTATCTCCTTGCAGCTTTGATTTGCATTTCTCTACCAGCTACTGTTTTGCCCACTATCTCTTCACATGTTTACTGGCCATTCAGATACATTTGCTGAAGAAATATCTACTTATAAGTCTTGCTCATTATTTACTTGGGCTATGTATCTTTTTGTTATTTAGTTACAACAGCTCTTTACATAATTTGGGTACTAGAGCACATAAGATACCATAATTTCCAAACATTTTCTTTCATTCTTTGGGTTGTCTTTTCACTTTCTTGATGGAATCCTTTGAATCACAAATGTTTTTAATTTTGATGACGTCTAATCTATATATTTTCTTTTTTCTCCCACGTTTTACTCTTGTTAAATTCATTGACCATAAATGTGAGAGTATATACCTATATTCTCAGTTCTATTCCACTAATATAATATATATGACCAGTCTTAGGCAGTTACATACCACTTTGTTTATTGTAGCACTATAGAAAGCTTTGAAATTGGAAAATATGAAAACACTAAATTTGTTCTTTTTCAAAATTACTTTGGCTATTCTGGGTTCCCTGAATTTCCATATGAATTTTAGGATCAACTTGTCAATTTCAGGAAAGCAGTCAGCTGAGATTTTGATAGCAATTGTACTGAATCTATAGATCAATTTAGAGAACATTGGTATATTTTTATATTAATTATTTCAACCCATAATATGGGATATCTTTCTATTTATTTATCTTTCATTTCATTCAAAAACATTTTGTAGTTTTCAGCGCCTTTCACTTATTTTGTTAGATGTATTTCTACATATTTTATACTCTCTGATACTATTGTAAATGAACCTGTTTTATTAATTTTTTTTTTTTTTTTTGAGTTGGAGTCTCACTCTGTCACTCAGACTGGAGTGCAGTGGCTGCTCCTGGCCACCGTAGCCTCGACCTGCTGGGCTCCGGCGATCCTTCCGCCTCAGCCTTCCGAGTAGCTGGAACTACAGGCATGCGCTACCATGCCTGACTAATTATTTGATTTATTGTAGAGATGAGGTCTTGCCAAGTTGTCCAGGCGGGTCTCGAACCCGTGGGCTCAGGCAATCCACTCACCTCAGCCTCCCGAAGGTGCGGGATTACAGGCTGAGCCACTGAGCCCGGCTTGTTTTATTAATTTTATTTTCAGATGATTCATAGCTAGTGTATAGACATACAGTTGATTTTGTGTATTGAGCTTGTATCTTTCAGTCTTGCTTAACTTACTTTTAGTAAATTCCTTAGGATTTTCTATATAAGAAAGATCATGTAATCTACAAAAGAGATAGTTTTACTTCTTCTTTGCTAATCTGGAAATTGGCTTAGTTGAAATCTCCAGTACAATGTTGAATAGATGTTTTATGAGTATGCATCCTTGCCTTGTTCTAATCTTAGAGGAAGACTGTTTAGTCTTTTACAATTAAGTATGCTTTTAGATGTGAGTTTTTCATACATGCTATTTATTCAAATAAGAAAGTTCTCTTCTATTACTAGTGTCTTGAATTTTTTAAAAAATCATGAATGAGTGTTGGATTTTGCCAAATGACTTTTCTGCATCATTTGAGATGATCATGTTTTTTTTCTTTATTCTATTGATATAGTGTATTCTATTAATTGACTTTCAGTTGTTAAACCAACTGTACTTTTGAGATAATTTTCACTTTTTGGTATATAATAATTTTTATATGTGACTGGATTTGGCTTGGTAGCATTTTGTTGAGAGTTTTTGCATCTATTTACTAAGTGATATTAGTCTATATTTGCCACATTTATTCACATATATATTTTTACACACACACACACACACACACACACACACACACACACACACACAGGGAAACACGGGTCTTATACAATAAATTAGAAAATGTTTCTTTTTAAATTTGTTTTTGAAGCATTTTGAAGATTTAATGTGACTTTTTATTTAAAGATTTGATAGAGTCACCAGTGAAACTACCTGGTCCTGGGCTTTAATTTGTGTGATGCTTTAAAATTACTAAGACATTATTTTCATTGTTATAGGTCTATTTAGATTTTCCTTTTCTTCTTGAGTCAACTTTGGTAGTTTATGTCATTCTAGAAATTTATCAGTTTCTTCTAAGTTATGCAAATTTTGACATACAGTTGTTCATATTATTCCCTTGCAATCTATATTATTATTTTTTTTAAGATTGGTAGTAATGCCCCTTTCTCATATGTTATCCTAGTAATTTGAATCTTTCTTGGTCAGTGTCACTAAAAATTTTCAGTTTTGTTAATAGAAAAGGGATCCAAAAGATACTGAAATTTATTTACAAAAAATTGTATATATATTCTTACATGTTAAAACGTCAGTTACTTTCAAAGTACTCTCTGTTTGATGCAAAGCACCTATTAAGATGACACTTTTCCCACTACTCAAAACAGTTTTTAAACTTCTCAATTTTTGATGTCTTTTAGTACTTCTGCTGTTTTTTATTTCACCTCTTCTACATAGGCAAAACATTTCCCTTTGAGGTCTTTTATCATGGGGGGGGGGTGGAAATGTCCCTTGGGGCAAGATCAGGTGACTAGGGAAGGTGGGGCATGGAGGTCATGCTGTTTTTGGTCAAAAACTGATGCCCACAGCGTGGTCAAGTGCATTGTCATGGTGGAAGAACCAGTAACCTGTTTGCCACAACTCAAGTCATTTCTTCTGCAAATTGTGATGCAACCTTTCCCAAACTTCCAGATAAAAACTTTGGTTGCCCATTTGATCCAGAGGAACAAATTCTGAGTGCACAATCCCTCTCATATCAAAGAAGCAAACGATCATTGTTCTCGCATTTGACTTCACTTGCCATGCTCTTTTGAATCATGGGGAAGGGGCAGTTTTCCACTGGCTAGATTGCTGTTTCATTTTGGGTTGTATCAGTAGCCACAATATTCACCCCAATTATGACTTTGAACAAAAAAATCAGGTTTAGTCTCCAACTGCTCTTTCAAAGCCACAGCACATAGCTGAGCAATTGTCTTTGTTCAGGCGTAAGCAGGCAGGGCATGAGTTTTGGTGAAACTCATTTCATGTCCAAATTTTCAAATGAAATTAGCTGACAGAACTCCACAACACCCCAGTCAACTCCACGAGTTCATCAATACTCTGACTGCGATTTTCCAAGATGCTTGACGAATTCTTATCATTTTTTTTAGTTCGGCTGGTCAAAGGATGCCCAGAATAAAGTTGAACCCCAGTCAGCATTTTGCCTCTTTTAAAATGGGAAAACCATTCCTAAAATTGTGTTTTACCCAGAGCAGCATCTTTGTAGGCTGTTGTAGCATGACAACTGTTGCCACCACAATTTTCCTCAACAGAAAACAAAATTTCACTGCCACACATAGTTCATGTAAATCACCCATCATGAAATGGACAAACACATTGAAGGGGTTTTCAAAGAATAATTCACTGAAGCTGAAGGCAGCCTCTCACAACAATGTTAGCTGGTACACTGATACCAATGGTTTCCTAGAACATTTAACTAGCGGGAGAAGCTTTGGGGGGTGCAAATAGTTTTTGGTTACATGGATGCATCGTATCGTGGCAGGGAAGTCTGGGTTTTAAGTGTACTCACCACCCCCATCTGTGCATATTTTACCCAATAGGTGATTTTTACTTTCTCCACCTATTCCCCTGCTCCCCCCTCTGATTTTTCAATGTCCATTATTTCATTCTCTATGTTTTTGCAGATCCTTAGTTTTACTCCCACGTGTGAGAAAATGCATTTGGTTTTCTGTTTCTGCTGGCCATTTATTCTCTCAGTTCTATTGGGTAATCTTTATATCTTTGGACCATATTACTAACTGCTTATGGCTTTTGAAAGAATTACATCTTTTTGATGGATTACCCTTTTATCATTATAAAAAGTCTTCTATTTGTAGTAGAACTTTTTGTTTTAAAGTGTATTTTACTTCCTGATGTTAGTATAGCCCTCTTACTTTCTATAGTTACTCTTTGTGCAGTATTTTTCCATTCTTGTATTTTAAACATACTCATACTTTTCAATCTAAACTGTATGTCTTTACCCTATAGTTAAATCTTTGTTATTCATTATGATATGTCCTGCTTTCTTAGTGAGTTTTTAAACCCATGAACATTTACTGTTATTATTGCTATAGTTAAAATTATGTCTGCCATTTCACTTATTTTTTTAAGTTTCATTTCTGTTGTCTTCCCAATTTCCTCATTTACTCATTATTTTTACATCAGTGAATATTTTTTAGTGTATTCACTGATGTAAATTATTTTAATTCTTTTCTTGATTTATCTCAGTATGTTTTCATGGTAAAATATGTATAACACCTAGTTTGCCATTTTAACCATTTTAAAATGTGAAATACAGTGGCATTAATTAAATTCACAATGTTGTGCAATCATTACCACTCTATTTATAAATTTTTTCATCACCCCAAAGGTAAACTCAGTACTCATTAAACAATAATTCTTTATTCCCCTCTCTTCTTGGCCCATGATAACCTCTAATCTATTTCTGTCTCTATAAATGGAACTATTCTTGATATCTAGTAAAACTGAAGTCATGCAATATTTGCTCTCTTGTGTTTGGCTTATTTCACTAAGCAGAATGTCTTCTGTATTTATCAGTGTTGTGGCATATACCAAGACTTCATTTATTTTAATGGGCAGACAACATATCATTATATGTACACACTACATTATGTTTATCAATTCATCTGTTTATGGTCATGGGTTATTTTCATCTTTTGGATGCTGTAAATAATGCTGCCATAAACATCTGTGTACAAGTATCTGTTTGAGTCACTGTTTTCAATTCTTCTGGGTGTAAAGGTAGAAGTGGAATTGCTGTATCAGAAGGTGATTCCATGTTCAACTTTTTGGAATTAAACTAATTTCTACAGTGGCTGCATCATTTACACGTCCACTTGTAACAGAGAAGAGTTCCAATCTCTCCACATCCTCACCCACACTTATTTTCTGTTTTTGTTTTTTTCATTATAGTCAATCTAAGAGATTTGAAGAGGTATCTCACGTAATTTTGATTTACATTTGCCTAATGACTAATGACATTGAATATCTTTCTATGTGATCATCTATTTGTATACTTTCTTTGGAGAAATGTCTGTTCCAGTCCTTTGCCCAATTTTAAGCTGACCTGTTTTTTCCTTTTGTTCTTGAGTTGTGAGAGTTATTTACATATTACGTAGATATTAAACCTTTATGAGATATACCACTTGCAAATATTTTCTTTTATTCTGTGGGTTGTCTTTTCACTCTCTTGATAGTATTCTTTGATATACAAAGAATATTAATTTTGATGAAGTCTAAATAATCTATTTTTTGTTTTGTTGTCTGTGCTGTTGGTATAATATTTAAGAATCCACTGTCAGATTCAAGGTCATAAAATTTTTCTTCTATATTTTCTTCTAAGAGTATTATAGTTTAACCCTTTAAATTTAGTTATTTGATAAACTTTGAGTTAATTTTTGTACATGGTTTAAGGTAAGGGTCTGACTTTATTATTTACATGTAAATGTCAACATTTTCTTCATTTGTTGAATAGATTGTTCTTTCCCTATCGAATGATCTTGGCAATGGTCACTGTTGAACAGCTACTGACTGTATGTATGAAGGCTTATTTATGATTTATTTCTGAATACTATTTCATTGGCTTATATATTTAATCTTTATTTAGTACTACAGTTCTTCAATTACTGTAGTTTTATAGAAAGTTTTGAAATCAGGAAGCATGAATATTCCAACTTTGTTCTTTTGAAAAACTGTTTTACTTATTTTGGAATCTCTCAAATTCCATATAAATATTACATATATTTTTCCATTTCTACAAAAAAAAGCTGTTGGGATTGTGATAAGAATTGCATTGAATCTACATATTGCTTTGGGTTGTATTGCCATCTTTAAAATATTGTCTTCCCACCCCTACAGAAATTGGAATAGGCAACCAATTCCTGATCAATGTCCCAAATACCTATGCCATAAAAGATAAGATAGACAAGTGTGGCCTCATCAAACTGAGAAACTTCTGCAAAGCAAAAGAAATAATCAAAAGAGTGAGGAGACAGCCCACAGAATGGGAAAAAATATTTGCCCACTGTAAATCTAACAAAGGCTTAACATTCAGGATCTACAAGGAACTCTGTGCAGAAAGGAAAAAAACAAACAACCCTATTACAAAGTAGGTAAAGATATTAATAGATTCTTCTTGAAAGAAGACATACGAGCAGCCAACAGATACATGAAAAAATGCTCAGCCTCACTAATCATCAAAAAGATGCAAATTAAAACCACACTGAGATACCACCTTACTCCAGTCAGGATGACCATCATCAATAACTCAAAAAACAACAGATGCTGGAGAGGTTGTGGGGAAAAGGGAATGCCTCTACACTTCTGGTGGGAGTATAAACTAGTAGAACCTCTGTAGAAAGCAGTGTGGCAATTCCTAAAAGGTCTAAAAATCAACCTTCCATACAACCCAGCAATTCCCCTTTTAGGAATATACCTGGAGGAGCTCAAATCATTCTATTAAAAAGACACATGTCTATTGCAGCATTATTCACAATAACAAAAACAAGGAACCAACCTTGCTGCCCATCAAAGATGGACTAGATTTTTTAAAATGTGACACATATACATGATAGAATGTTACCCAGCCATAAAGGAGGACAAAATTATGAACTTTGCAGCAACTTAGATGGATTTAGAGTCTATAATACTCAGTGATCTATCACAGAAACAAAGAACTGAGTGCCACATGTTCTCACTCAAAAGCAGACTCTGAACATTTATCATAGTACTATAAGAAAGAGATTAGCAGTAGAGGGAAACTGCCGGGATAAGGGGCACAAAAAATTAATAAGGGTACTGATCCCAAACCAGGCTAAGTAGGAACCAAGGGGAGACTCAAACTTTACCTGTATGATGACCACTTATCTACCTAATCCTGAATTGTACCCCATATCTTAAAAATTAATAATAATAAAAGTTAAGTCTTCCAATTCGTGAACACAAAATGTCTTTTCATCTATTTAGGTCTTTGTTAATCTTGTTAGTAACGTTTTATAGTTTTCAGTACTCAAGTTTTTTCACTTTTTTTGGTTAAGTTCTTTTTTAAAGTGTTTTAGTTTTTTTAATGTTATTGAAAATAGAATTGTTTCCTTAAGTTTATTTTCAGATTGTTCATTGCTTGTTTATGGAAAACAACCAAATTTTGAGTGTTGACTTTGTATCCTGTAACTTTGCTCAATTTATTTATTGTCTCTAACAATTTTTTTTTCTTTTGGATTCTTTAGGATTTTCTACATATGAGATAATGTAATCAGAGAATGGAGATAGTTCTTCTTTTAATTTGGATGCTTTTTATTTCTTTTTGTTGCTTAATTGCTCTAGCTAGAACTTCCTGTACTACAATAACTAGAAGTGGTGAAATTGGGCATACTTGCCATGCTTCTGTTCTTAGGAAAGTTTTCACTACTGAGTATAATGTTAGGTAGCTTTTTCATATATGGCCTTTATCCTATTGAAAAAGTTCTCTTCTCTTCTTTTTTTTTTGAGTTGGAGTCTCACTCTGTCGCCCAGACACTCTGTCCACTCCCAGCCACCGCAGCCTCGACCTGCTGGCCTCCAGCGATCCTTCCGCCTCAGCCTTCCGAGTAGCTGGAACTACAGGCGTGCGCTACCACGCCAGGCTAATTTTTTGGTTTATTGTAGAGACGAGGTCTTGACAAGTTGCCCAGTGGGGTCTTGAACCCGTGGACTCAGGCAACCCACTCGTCTTGGCCTCCCAAAATGCTGGGATTACAGGATGAGTATCCAAGCCTGGCCTCTTATACTCTTAATTTATTGATTGTCTTTAGCATGAAAAGGCGTTGAAGTTTGTTAAGTGCTTCTTTCTGTAACAATTAAAATGACCATGTATTTTGTTGTTGTTGTTGTTGTTGTTGTTGTTGTTGAGTTGGAGTCTCACTCTGTCGACCAGACTGGAGTGCAGCGGCCGCTCCCGGTCACCACAGTCTCGACCCGCTGGGCTCCGGCGATCCTTCCGCCTCCACCTTCCAAGGAGCCGGAATTACAGGCATGCACTACCACGCCCGGGTGATTTTTTGATTTATTGTAGAGATGAGGTCTCGCTGCCCAGGCGGGTCTCGAACCCGTGGGCTCAGGCAATCCACTCACCTCAGCCTCCCAAGGCGCGGGATGACAGGCTGAACCACCGAGCCCGGCGATCATGTATTTTTTTACTTCATTATTTTAATCTTGTGTGACATATTGGTTATTTTTTATATGTTGACTCACTCCTGAAATCATGGAATAAATTCTACTAGGTTTTGGTGTATAATCTTTTTAATATGCTTCACCATAATTTTTGTTTTATTTTATTTTGTGATTGATCTAGGACTTACAATAGATGTCTTAGAATCTGCTTCAAGTTTTCACTAGCTTAATATAAGTGAGATACAGAAAATTAATCTATATAGCTCTACTTTTTCTGCCACTTTTTGAACTATTGTTGTACATGTCAAACCCAACAATACATTGTTATGATTATGATATTTTATAATTTGATGTTTTAAAAAAAATCTGGAGAAAAAAGAGCAAGTATATACCGAAGGTGTCAAAAAAAAGTATACATATTTTAAGGGAGGTTATCTATGTACTATGTTTAGTTTTCCATAATCAGAAGTGTCTGGATGCTGATGGTACCCACTCAGAGCACCTCTTATAATTGCGGAAGTCAAATGTGACTTGTATTCATCTTTTGTTATTGGTATATACTTAGTCTTATAATTTAATAGTTTATTTCTTTCTTAAAATGTGTATACATTTTTTGCACCCTCCGTATTTATAGACTTTATGACGATTAACTCTCTTGTTTACTATTCCTGGTTCTCTTTGTTTCTTCCTGGGATTCATTATACCATCTGGTGTTGTTTCCTTATTTCAATAACAGCTTTGCTCCTACCTGTCTCCTTTATGCTGTCATTTTAAAATATATATATTATTTCTATAAGCCCATCAATACATATATATATAATATTTATGTATTCCTTATTACAGTGTTATATAATTGCTTTTTATTTTTTAATTTTTTTAATTTTTATTTTTTGAGTTGGAGTCTCACTCTGTCGCCCAGGCTGGAGGGCAGCGGCCGCTCCCGGCCACTGCAGCCTCGACCTGCTGGGCTCCGGCGATCCTTCTGCCTCAGCCTATCCAAGTAGCCGGGATTACAGGCATGCGCTACCACGCCCGGCTGATTTTTTTTTTTTATTTATTGTAGAGATGATGTCTCGCCAAGTTGCCCAGGCGGGTCCTGAACCCATGGGCTCAGGCAATTCACTCACCTCAGCCTCCTAAGGTGCGGGATTACAGGCTGAGCCACCGAGCCTGGCGATTAAATCAGTCAAGCACAGAAAAAATAAAAATATGCCATGACACTGCCTTTTATAACTACTTACACACTTACCTTTATCATGGCTGTTGCTTCTTGTGTATATTCCTATTACTGTCTGGAGTTACTTTCCTTTAACCTGAAGAATATTCTTTATTTCCTCTAGTGCAAGCCTGCCAGAAGTGAATTCTTTTGTTTCTTTTCTTTAAATCTGAAAATATCTTTATTTCACATCATTTTTGAAAGTTTATTTCCAATGATAAATCAGCCATTAATTTTGGTGTTCCCTTAGACAGGCGTTCTTTTTTCTTTTCATTTTTCAGACATTTTTTTTAAACTTTAGCTTTCAATATTTTTACTAAGCTGTATCTGGGTATGAATTTATTTGTGGTTATTTTACCTCAATTTCATTGAGCTTTTTTTTTTGTTGTTTGTTTGTTTGTTTTTGAGTCGGAGTCTCACTCTGCCGCCCAGACTGGAGTGCAGCGGCCACTCCCGGCCACCACAGCCTCGACCTGCCAGGCTCCGGCGATCCTTCCGCCTCAGCCTTCCGAGTAGCTGGAATTACAGGCGCGCGCTACCACGCCCGGCTACTTTTTTGATTTATTGTAGAGATGAGGTCTCGCCAAGTCGCCCAGGCGGGTCTCGAACCCGCGGGCTCAGGCAATCCACTCACCTCGGCCTCCCAAAGGTGCGGGATTACAGGCTGAGCCACTGAGCCTGG
The DNA here is from genome assembly GCF_000164805.1 of Carlito syrichta. Taxonomy (NCBI): domain Eukaryota; kingdom Metazoa; phylum Chordata; class Mammalia; order Primates; family Tarsiidae; genus Carlito; species Carlito syrichta. The sequence continues at coordinate 65,338 of NW_006972806.1, read as the reverse complement.
CTGAGCTTTTGTATTTATATGCTAATGTTTTTCATTAATTAAGGGATGTTTTCAACCATTATTTTTCAAATATTTTTCTGATCTTTGTTCTTTTTTCCTTCTGGCATTTTCAGTTATATATATATATGAAAATTTTATCCTAGCAGCAAGATGGAGTGAATGATATATATATATATCAATACTCTTAATGATGTCTGTCATTTCTCTGATGTTTTGTTCATTTTTCTCCCTGTTCTTCAGGATACATAATCTCTATTGATCCATCTTCAAGTTTGCTGTTTCTTTCTTCTACCAGTGCAAATTTACTCTTGAGTCTTTCTAGTGAATTTTCATTTCAATTATTGTACTTTTTGATGCCAGAATTTCTATTTGTTTCTCTTACCCTTTTCTCTGTTTGATCCAAGGATACTCACTGGTGGTGCTTGTGACTGCAGCGTTTACCCCGAGATTAAAAAAGAAGCGAATTACAAAATATAGTAATTCTCTTCTCTTTTTTTTTCTTAGTAATTCTTGTTGGGATTAGAGACAAGTGCTGTTTAGAAATAGCTCCAAATACAGTTTTTGTATTTCATCTTTGTATTTCATTAAAAACCAGTCATATTTGCCTCAGTCTCAAAGAGCATATTTATGTAAAATTAGATGAACAAGAGAGTGAGCTGCACTATTCTTTCTAAATGGGTAAAGGGTTAGAAATATTTCATCTGTTGTAATTCTATATTGATGAAATATTGGCACATTTTCTCTCACTTCTTTAAGCATGACATCTTAGTCTGTTTGGGCTGCTGTAACAAAATATCATAAGCTGTGTGGCTTAAACAACGAACTTTTTTTTCTTTCACAATTTTGGAGGCTGAGAAGTCTGCTATCAAAGTGTCAACAGATTCAGTTCCTAGTGAGGACTCTTTTTCTGGTTTGCAGATGGCTGCTTTCTTGCTATATCCTGACACAGAGGAGAGAGAGAGGGCTCTCATTTATTTTTTTTTTCCATAAGAGCACTGATCCCATCATGGGAGCTCCACTCTCATGACCCAATTACCTAAGCCCAATCACCTCCCAAACGCTCACCTCCACATATCATTATATTGGTGATTGGGGCTTCCACATATAAATGCTGGAAGGACATAAACATTCAATCCATAGAATAAGCTTACTTTTAGTTCTTTGAACATATATGTAAAAGTTGCTTTGGAATACTTGTCTGCTAAGTCTGATATCTGGACTCTCTCAAGTCGGTTTCTATTGGCTACTTTTTTCTCCCATGTTTGGATCACACTCTTCTACTTATTTGCATGTCTCGCAAGTTTTCATTTTGCTTGAAAACTTGACATTGCAGATAATATAACAATTCTGGATATAGCTCTTCCCCAGGGTTTGTTGTTGTGTGAGTTTTTGTTAGCTTAGTGACTTGGCTGGACTATTTTAGTAAAGTCTATTTCCCCTGAAGTGGGCAGTCTTTGATATGATATCTCATAAAGTATATCCTTGCGCATATGCCCAGTCATCTGGGATGATGGTAGTTTTAGAAAGGCTTTCTTGGACTTTTTCTTCACCTTTTCTTTATGGCAATCTATCTGCCTCTGTTGACATAATACCCAAACATTAGCTTCCACTTATTTTCTGGTGTTTGTTTTCTTGTATCAAGTGATGCTCCAGGGAAGAAATGATTTCACAATTGATCCAATTGAATCCAGGGCCTGCAGGGTTAGTCTTGATTCTAGTCTTTGAGGCATGCTTTGACTTCAGGAGGCATCTTCTCAGTTGTCTGATTCTCTGGTTTTCTCTGTTAAACTTCTAGCTTGGCTACGATTTAGCTCATTGCTCTCTTGGAGATGCCAACCTCCTCTTAATTGCTTACCATCAAATCTCCATTGTTTTCAAAAGCACCATTAGTTTTGAACTTACTCATGCCCTGTTCCAAATAAAACCAGTTCATTCCAGGAGGGCTACAGAGCTTCGCGTTTTCATGGCTTGCCTCTACTCCTTTGTCAAACCTCTGTGTCACTATGCTAGAGCCGTGGGCAAGGAAAGTGCCCTGCTTCCTTTGAGTGAAACCTTTGCTTACAGGTAAGTACGGGGGGCGGGGCAGGGTAACTTCCTGCTTAATCTGGCCCGGTATGAACATTTTATCCTACCAGCAAGCTGGAGTGAGGGCAGTTGGGACCCACTGTTCTCAAGTTGCTACACCCGAGGAGTTTCTGTTCTGGAAGTGAGGACTTGTCTTAGGAAGGAAACTCCACACTTCTCAGCTGTTTCTGACTGGGCAGGGCTTCTGCCACACAAAGCTGGGGGTGATGAGAAACCAGGCATCCAATTTTGGGGTAAAGCTTTGTCTCTGGAGTAGCAACTGGAGAGAGAAGAAACTCTGGCATTTTGGCTACACACACATAGCGTAGAGCTTCCATTATGCTGAGCTGGAAAGGGGGACGTGCAAGGAGTGGGCCTTTGTTTTAACGTTTCATGCTTTCATTGTTATCACTCAGATTCAGTAAATGTTTCTTTGTTCAATGTATTCTTTTAAGACATTTTCTAGAGATTTTAAATGCTTTTTTAAATAATAATTTTTGCCAGTTATATTTGTTTGACATGAAAAAGGGTTTGCAGGCCGGGCTCGGTGGCTCGGCCTGTAATCCCAGCACTTTGGGAGGGAGCGGATTGCCTGAGCCCGCGGGTTCGAGACCCGCCCGGGCAACTTGGCGAGACCGCGTCTCTACAATAAATCAAAAACTAGCCGGGTGTGGTAGTGTGCGCCTGTAGTTCTGGCTCCTTGGAAGGTTGAGGCGGAAGGCTTGCTGGAGCCCAGCAGGTCGAGGTTGTGGTGGCTGGAAGCGTGCCACTGCACTGAGTCTGGGCGACAGAGTGAGACTCCAACTCAAAAGAAAAAAAAAGATAAGAAAAAAAGGGTTTGCAGAGCTCCTTACATAGTTATTCTAGAAGTGTCTCTTTGTGCATCATATTTTAACTTGAATTTTATGTTGTCTTTAAAAACCCATTGCTTTGTACAAAGTATGCACCAGCTCTCTGGCAATAGCCAGGAAGAGGATGATTTGAGAAACAACCCTCCAAGATCAGAATTTAAAACTTTTTGAAAGGCCAGATATCTTTCTTCAATGTATTATTCACCAAAAAATGAAACTTATCTAAAGTGACATCTACAATGTTCTGAGAAAGAGAAGTTGAAAAGTTTTTCATAAAAACAGTTTATAAAAGGTTGACATTTAAATTTATATCAGATTAATTCCAAAAATGTGTTTCATACATACACACACAAATACACATACCCTAAATATACTTATAAGTGAAAAAGAAGGCATTGATATGTAATCATTATCTTGAAATACTATTATATTCTTTTTATTTCCATAAAACATAAGGAATTCACTGAAAATTCATGCCATTCTTATTAGATTAAGTAATCTATCTACAATTTAGTCCCTAGCCACTTGAGGGTCATTTCCTATTCACCTAAAAGACAATGTTTATGTCTAATATAATTTTAGATTATAAGATAACATTTAAATGGCACTTAGCAAATGTGGACTGGGAATTATTTAAAAATCAACACTTGTACGCATGAAGAAATGGTCAGTTCTGAAGCTGGCTTTTAGCTATGAAGAGGATTCTGTATTTGCACCAGAACTATGTGATTTGTTATTCCAGATAGATCTTGAATTATAACTTATTCAAGAGGACTAACAGAAGATTTATGCAGGTGCCTTTTTAAAAACTTCATCGACTTCTAGATAAATAATTCTCAAAGTTCTTTTGAAAGTCACACGATTTTTGAAGCAATTAAAGTCTGTTGTGCTGCTAAACATAATACATGTGTCACAGCCCTGTGACACTCTAAAAAGCTATTCATTTCTAATTCTGGTGACTCAACAGCCTAAGAGGCTTCATAAAAGTATTACAAGTGTCAAATATATTAAAGAAGTCAGTACAGTGTACTTAATACTAAAATCAGTCGCTACCTTCCTTTTAAAACACCAATTATGCCGGAGCAGAAGCTGCTTGAAATCCCACTATACGCCTCCAAGGACAGATAGACCTCTTAGAGCAAAGTGTCTAAGTGGTCTTGTTAATGACATGTGAGTGTTTAATTAAATATCCATTTCCTTCCCAGTTAATATGCTTATTTTATTTAAAAAGCAATTTTAAAAGTCTTTTTGCATCATGTAAAGTCATTGCTATAAACAACCATAGGTGGGAAGATTGCTTGAGCCTAGGAGTTTGAGTCCAGCCTAAGCAACATTGTGAGATTCCATCTCTTAAAATAATAAATAAATCAATGAATAAAATAACAGTGATGCTTTAATGACCTTAATGTTAGCAGAGACCAAGTACCGGGTTTTGAAAACCAAATTATTTTCAGAGGATTAGCACTGAACAGAAGATAGAGGGTAACACAGAGATCTTCCAAATAAAAAATTCAGAGACAGTAGATAGCCTTAAGTTTTCAAAATGGAATAGAGGAATTTGGGACAGAATTGATTCTATTTCAATTACTCAGTCTTATCCTTTCTTTGCAATGTCAAATTCCAGAAGTGTTCTTCATATTCTTTAAGTTTCCCATACTTTCCCTATAACCTGCTCCTTGGTCACACTTACCATTTGAGCAAAATGGCCCATCATATGCTGAGAAGGCACAGTCACAAGTGATCCCTTTGTGTTTCTCTCTGCATCTCCCTCCATTGCGACACAAGTATCCGTAGCTGCTGCAGTGTCCTGCACACCCTGGCTCCACTCCCGGTGTCACTGTGGCTCGTTCTTCCAAATCCAGGGCCACCCCATTCAACTGCAGAGACCTAATGCATCCCAGAAAGCCTTTCTGCCTGTTGGCTGTCCCACCTACAAAGGAAACACTGCAAATAGAAATGTGTTCCTTGGTATTTTATTCAGGATTTTATGTCCATGTCAAAGTCAGGCCTTACGGAGAGTGGCAGAAATAGCGATTTGTCAAAAAGTTTTGTGAACATACAAGATTTAGAAAGTTATCAGATATGAAACTTTAAATGACATCAAATAAAACATGTATTCAAATCACTTTAAAATGCAGTGACCTATGCAAATATGAATTCTAAAAATAGTTATTTATCAGTTAAGAAAGAGTTTCACTTTAGATTCTTTACAAAGAACAAAATATAAACCACATCAACCCTTATTTTACTTTTGTTTATGAACAGTAATGTGCATTATAATGGCTATGTGTGAACTTGCAGAATTTTTACAAAAATAAGAATATATGTAGATACATTTCTTACTTGGATGAACTCTTGAAATAAAGTGTGAAAAGAGATTGAGAAGCAAAGAAAAGGAAGCTAGAAGGGGTGAAACCAAGTTACCCCTCACTTCATCCACTCCTGTGTGAGGATACAGTTGTACACACTAACTGAATCATACACACATACATATTTTATTGTATCAAGCTTCAATGATAATGAAACTTTTTAGAGAGATTTAAACACTTGTGTGGAAACAAGTGCCATTATGAAGGCAATAATTCTCCATATTAGAAGCAAAAAAAAAAAAAATGCAGATTTTTGAGTCTCTTTCTAGAGATTCTGATTTAGTGGACCTAGGGTGGGAGCCCCAAACACAAATTTTTAACCAGTTTCCTCAGTGATTCTGAAGCCACATCCACCAAAGTTTTATACATTCCACCTTAAGGTGAAAGCTTATGCTAAGTGAGTTTTTGTGCTAATTTTGCTCCTAGGCATTCCATTAAATAATCAAAGGATTATAAGTGAGAATATAAAGTTCCCTAATTGACTCATCCCTGCGTTCTTTCTTTCCAGTAGTTTGATGGTTTCAAGACCTTTGAAGAGGCCTCATCTCACCTTAATATAAGAGCTAATCATGCTTGAAGCTAGGTATTAGGGAGCCATGGTATACACACTCCCTATAGACACAACACAAACCCCCCCCCCCACACACAAACCCATGCACACACAAGCACACTAGACTCATCGTGTAGCATTTAGTACCTGGAAGTTGTATGCATTCTCTTGTAAAGTAGGCTGTGTGATAGTTTGTGAATGTAGTCCAGATTGTAATTAGATTGCATCCATTTTTGCTTTAAAATGCGTAAGAAAGGAGCATGTGAGAGTTTCAATCTATATCATTCCTACATTAGAGTGGGGTAGTTTGAGCAGTAATATAGCAAAACAGATTTTCCCCTTGGGAAAAACAAACAATGGTGAAAACACAGTAAATAAGCAACCTGAAGGAAAGACCAGGAGCCAGAGCTCTAATCTTTATATAAATGAACCATGAAAACAGAGGAGCACGACCTGGTGATAGACAAGGGGTATGTAATGCGAGAGTCCCAGAAGTGAGGACAAGGGTGAGGAAACCAGGAGAGGACTGGGCCCTGGAAAGTCTCGCCATGGGTAGACACACTGCTGCTTCTGCCAACCAGGTCTCCTGTGGTCGGTTTCTGAGTGCACATTGGGTGACTTTTGTCTCAATTGTAAGACAAGTTATCTAATTCCTCTGAGAACTAAAACTGGAGAAATGGATAAAAATTACTAATTATCACTCTAACAGTGTTGATAAAGTGCAGCTGTCACAAAAACCAATCCTCTGTAAAATGAATTATTCAAGTTTGGAAATCAGCTCTCATGGGTTTAGATTTCTCCCACGAGTTGGTTCTTCTACTTCTCTGAGATTATCTCATCTGTAAATAGGGGCCAATAATACCTACACCATAAGATAAAACATAACAAGCACTTAGTAAGTTCCTGGAACCTACCAGGTTATCAATAAATACTGCTAATAATAGTAGGAGTTGTTGCTGTTTGCAATTGTTGCTATCAGCACTTCATAGTTCTGATTTTGTCTTGGTCCAACTCCTCGCTCCCACCAAGTTCAAAAATAAACCAAGAGCACTCACCAATGAAGAGTTGACTGTTGAGCTGCAGGCGGACATGGCCATCGGCAGGAGCAGGTTGTATCTTCGGAGGAAGCTGGTCAACTTGAAGAGATGCTCCTTTGACATTTCTCTCAGCCTTCACCTTGTGCCACCGATTGTCATTAAAGGGAGTGGGTGACTGCACCGTAACCTCGCAAGGTCCATTTCCCACATCAAAGGAAAAAGTCACTTCTGTGGGAGCTAGGAATGTATTATGAGTATTTCTCAAGTTAATTCACAGGGAAGAAAATCTGGTCTTGTGTAGACACAGAAAAACATCATGACATGCTCATTATGCACGGAGAAATGCCAATGATGCAGAAAAGTGTTAATGTGAGTTGGGAAAGGGGGCAAAATAAAACTGCATTCTGGAGGGGAAAAAAATGCAACTGATTGTAACATATTTAACCTCAGAGTTCACGATTCAGTCTTGATGAGTCCCATAGCTAGAATACCAAATAGCATTTATTTTACATGTTTAAATGCTTCTATTTAAAAATGTTTCAAAGCATCATCTCATTTTAAAAACACTGAATGCAAATTTGACAGTAATAAATTAAGATTTGGGTACACACACAAAAAATATGTCTGATCAAATACTTGTGTAATTCATAAACAATTTGATGACTTTGGGTTTAAAACTGACTGTACCCAGCTATAGTCAAGAAGAGAAGGCATAATGTTTTTATAGACTATTACATGCTTTATGCCTCATTGCTTTATTACCTCTTAAAAATGATTAACTAAGATCATAGAATTTTAGTATTTAATAAGAATCCAATGATAAAGTAAGAATGACAATACTTTAAAATTGTGTTTAGCTGGAGCTTTTATTGTTAAATAATGAGCATCCCATGACTTGTCCAGAATGGGCAACTCACCACGCAGCTCTATCCTGATAAAATCTGTGATCCCCAAGTTCTCCACAAACACACCAGAGGAGACTGTGGTCTTAAAAAAGAAACACACGTCGGCAGTAAGTTCCCCACGGAAAGTAGGAAAATGAAGGTATGAAGTCTCCGTGTTGAAGGAAGCTGAATTCCAAAATGACTCTGTTTATAAAAAGAACAGAAGACAAAAGAAAATGATGAAATAAAAACAACAGTTATATTTTATATGCACAGGATTATTACTGATAAACACATTAATAATTTATGGTAAGCCTTCACTGGGGTTCTGAACATTCACACAATACAGTCATGACATCAACAGTCCAATAGTGATTATTTTGAGGATCAGAATTCTGTGTTGAGAAAAAGTTAAGCAAGACAATGCAAAAGCAAAGTGACCAGTTATGAGTTCACACCAGCAGTATCCTAGAGGTGCTGAGACAGGGTCAGGTTCAGAATCATTGTGAATTTAATGCTAACACTGTGTAGGAATTATTGTCACCTATTCACTGATGCGATAATCTCAGAGAAGTGAAATAACCAACTAGCGGGAGAGATCCAAACCCATGAGAGCCGATTTCCAAACTTAAACAATTCATATTACAGAGGAATGGCTTTTATGACAGCTGCATTTTATTAACACTGTTAGTGCGATGGCTAGCGCTGGGTGTGGGGTGTGAGAGGACAGGGGCAGTGTGAGGTTACTTCAGGGGTTTTCATCTAACTGAGATGGGGAATAATTTTGAAGAAGTTTGAGAAGCAGCTCAGTTTGGGACATGTTGAATTTGAGATATCTGTTATGCATCCAATCCAAGGGGAGATTTGAAGAAGGCCGTTGGATGTGTGACTCTGAAAGCCAGAACACATATGCTTTCTGTCTTTCTTGCAAACAAAGAAAACAGTCCTATTAGTTCCCCTCTTAGCAAAAACAGACAACAAAAACTATTTACTTATCTTCCAGTCCACCATTGTGAGGAAAATGGAGTCAGTCAAGCTTTCTCGCTGGCCAGAACAGAATAGCGTTCCCTTAGAGCTTGGTCCACGGGAACGAGATAGCACTGTGAGGTCAAGAGATGCGGCAGAAGTTGTGGGAATTTGGCCATCTAAAGGATTATAGTTTATCATGTCACCGGACATACCTAGAAACAGTGAAGCTGACGCACTGGCTAAAGTCAGATGGTCGGAGACTATTCCCATGAGAGACTTAGCCAGTTGGCTACACCGGAGACCGGTGCACCCCAGAGAAAAGTCAACATGGGCTACAACAAAGGCCTGAAATTTGAAATTTGACAGCCACGCCATGGATTATTGCTATTTTGCCCTCAATGGCACAGGTCTATTGTCTGCTTGGAGGCAAAAGCACTAGTATTCTAAAGGGAATGTTTGTGTAATCATTATGGCCAGCGTAAGCCTCTCCATTACTCCTACACTAGAACCACAAACTATTACAGCAAAGGCTGAAAAGGTATGGTACACTAAGCCTCTAGGGAAACCAGCAATACCTGCCACTCTCTTATCACAGGATAAGACTTTAGCTTGTATATTAATTGGGGGAAGGCACTTGATGATGTTGGAACCTATAACTCCTCTCTCCTATCGTCCTTAGTTGGGTTGCTGCAAGTCCCCTGGTGGACTGGGACCACACCCTACACTATGTGACTAACCAATCAGCACCTGGGCATGCACTGAATTGCTTTGGAGGGCTTTCAGAGGTTCACCATGGAAGCTCGTGCCCACCTCACTTGACAAGTGGAGTGGGTGAAGTACTTGGAATGCCTCTGATCCTGTATAGAGCAAGACACGGATCCTTTGGAGGAGTGGCGGTCGTCCTTAGCATCAGGATGGAGGACCGCTCTCATTGTCCTTTTTCGTATTGCCTGCACTTGGCTTGTATGTTGTTACAGTTTGTATTGTGGCTTTGGCATTTGGGTACAGTGTTCCTCCCTCTTTGCCCAGGGACCTTTGCAGAAGAATCAAATCATGTAGATTGTGTGGGGACAAACCCCGAAGGGTTGGAGTGTGAGGAAAATGGAACCAGTCAGGCTTCCTCACCTGGCCGGAACAAGATAGTACTCTCTTAGACCTTGGCCCACCGGTACAAGATAGCGCTCCCTTATGACTAGGGAAACTAATGTAACTTGTTAAATATAACTATGTGCTCATAATATGGCTGCAGGCCACTATTGTGCAGGTCGGCTTAAAAACAGACAGAGACAAACCTCAGTGCAGAGACCCGGCATCGCTGGCCACCATGATTAAAGAGTTGCAGTGAACCTGACTCTGTTGTTCTTGGGCCTGTCTGAATCCGGGGTAAATCTGCCCAGAATTGAACTCCTCCAGAACAATCATCCAAACCAGGATGACCCATTACATTTACTTCTCAAGTCTCTTTAGTGTTCTTCAATCTGGAACATTCTGTCAGTCTTTTTTTTTTTAGCTATTTTTCTGACATAAAACAAAAATCAGTTGATTTGTATAATGTTTCTCAATTTGGATTTTTCTGATCTACTCAATTCATGCTGTGTATTTTTGTAAAAAAGACCATAGAAGTTCTGCTGTGTTCTCCTCAGTGTATCATATCGGGAGGCACACAATGCTGATTAGCCCCCATACTTGTCATGTCAGCTTTGATTGCCCTAAAAAATGAAATTTGTTTAAAAGTTACTACTTTTCTCTTTGTGAATCATACATATTTTGACAGTTTAAGGCTGTGCAAACCATAACCTTTCCCACTTTTTCAAACTTTCACCCACTGGTTTTACAATCTATTGATGGTTCTTGATGAAAATTATTGTAATGACGGCTGCCAGTGATGAACTTCCAAGCTCATCATCGTCCCAATACTTTAAACGGTTGGCATTTCTCTGTCAGAAAGAGCTATTCTCTTAATCTTTTATTTATTTGCTTATTTAACAGTTTCCTTATATTAATTTCGCTTTGAGATTCTTATCCTATTCAGTGGTTTAAATCCCTAACTTATTTTGATGCATAAACTGTCTCAAATATGGTCAATAAGAGCCCCTTTGAGCTGACCCTGATGTCCCTTCTTTCAAGCATTATTATTAGTATTATTATTATGATTACTTTTTGTCACAACCAAATTATCTAGGCACATGTTACATTTTCTGTGCCCCATCTCTGGAATCAGCCATTTCTCAGGGAGCTGTGGCTTCTTTTAGTGGGGAATGACAGAAAATGGTGTTTAGAAACCCAGATTTACATGCTGGATATCTACTAGGGTGTCCTTGCTTCTAGGTTCTCTCAGTGGACAAAACCAGTAAATATGCATATTCATATACCACACTACGCACACACAAACACACACACACACTTTTTAAAATATTTATTCTATATTTATCTATTATACATAGATTAAAATCCATGAGCTCACACTGATACCTCCATTTCCAACTCAGCACCACAAGATTCATTTTAGTCCTTCTCCTTCCCATTTGTATAACTCCCTTCTCAGTGAGAAAACTACTCCCATTATCCTCGGTGTATCTACATATTTGCTCATTTCCTGTGTGCAACCAACTTCCTGACCCCTGAAATGCCTCCATGGCCCTGGCTTACAGGTCCCACTCGTCCTACCTGTTCCAAGGAATCAATAAATATTGTTTTAAGGAAAATAGACAAAGAGAGAAAAAAAAAAGAGGAAAGAAAAGAGATAAGGAAGCGATAGAGGAATTTTTGTTGAAAGGACTATTTTAAATATCACACTTGCTCTTTGCTACACTGTCAGAGAAGTCCTGCTGAGAAACTGAAGGTGAATGAAGTATTCTGAAGAGTGTCTCAAATACACTCACATTTGGAGAGAAAATGTGAAGGGCTGAGGTGATTTACCAGTGAGGAAATAATCTAGGAAAAAATTTTAAAATGTAGAGACCCTACCAACCAGCGCTTGATGTCAGAATCTCAACAGTCAGAAAAAAAAAGGTCCAGGTTTTCTGGTGTTAATACTGGAATGTGGGGAGACTTGGAAGCCTGTAGACATCCTGAAATAAGCACAGCATACCCCTTCCATGTTGTTGTGTGACACCTGACACAGGACATTTACTACACTAATGCTTGAAGATAAAACAGCACAGAGAATAGCCAGTTAATCAGATCCAACTCAACAGATCCCCTCCTTTACCAACTTGAGAGGAACAAAATGGATAGAATAACAAATTCTAGTCCTATAATTACAGTTCAGAAGACAGAAGAAATATGTATCTGATTATGAAGAGACAGATGTCAAGTAGAATTCAACTGCATTATATATAAATAAATGAAATGTCTGAACACAGCTGATCACTACAGGTGTAAACAAGATGAAAAAGCACAGCCACTATGTAAATATACTGTGAGAAAAAGAAAGAAAGGAAAGAAGGAAGGATAGAAGAAAGGAAGAGAGGAAGGAAGAAAGGACCATATACAAGATAGACTGAATGGAGAAAGAAAGGAAATTAAGATGAATCATAGCATACAGATGCCAAAAAGCTAATCTGAAAGAATACGACTCTAGTGAAGGAAAATTCCTGTAAGAGCTTCATAGTCTGGGGATAATATTTGCACTAATCCAGCAAAACAGGAGCCAAAAAGATTTAGATAATTGGAAAATAGATTTTAAAAGATTTTTAAGGAAACATGGAGACTCAGAATCATCATAGAAATAATCAATACATGAGAAATATTTAGAAACAGAATTAACACAGCTGATATTAAATTACTTAGATTTGAGGAAAAGCTTAGGGTAATCACATTGAATGCAGAGAAAAAAGAAAGAGGTTAAAGTACTTGGAAAACACAGACAATGTATGGGAAGCAAAGGAAGAAAAGTCGAAGTTAAGTCCTAGATGCAGAGAATCCAACACATGAAACAAGAAAACGGATTCAAAGCACAATTCAACCATTCTTCTTAAAGGAGAAAAGAACATCTAGGCCAAAATAAGCACACGCAATTTTAACACAGACTAATTAACACTGAGGCATATTCTGGATAAGTACTTGAAATTGAAGGATAACATAGCTGTCAAGAACGTGAAGAGTCAGATTTCACCCTACTTGCAAGCTAGCAATTTGGTTTGCCACAGTTTCATACAAGCTGCTACAAAAGGCAGAATTGCTGGGTCAGAGTCAAAAAGGACCTTATTACTCAAAGCACTGCAAATAGCATGAGCTTCAGAATATCAGCATGGATTCCCCTTAATCTCCAAACCCACTGGACGATGTGATCCATGGGCCCAGGAGGACACCACACACACTGTAGGGTTGCATCTTAGATGAGAAACCCAGGACAAGTGTCCAGGACTTTTTTCAGCAACAGCAAACAAGTCAGTCCCCTTCCTCTCTGACAAGTGAGCAGTCATGGTTAGTGATGCTGTATTCTCTCTGACCTACTTAGTTGCCTGTACAATTGGTTAGAGAGACTGCTTGGTATTAGGGGATGGAAATGCCGCACCATTTGCCACTCTCCACAGGAATGTGCAGGCATACTCAAGGTCCCTACTGGACTGTCTCTCTCAGCAGTAACCTCCACATACTGAAGCAGAGAAGGAAGTCAAAATAAACGTAGTGTCAGACTTCTCCACAGCAGCATACGATGCTAGTAAATAAGAAACACTGTTAACGTTTTTCTCAGGGAAAAAGGTTATTTCTAGCTGAATTGCTGTTCATGTACTAGAGCAATAGGTAGATTCTCACAGACTTGAACGGATTCTGAGAACACAGTGCCAGTGAGTGCTGGGTGGGTGAGGGAACGTGGACCATGAAATCCAACCATGAATGAAAACGCTGCAGCAAAAAAGATTACTGTAACACTCAGTGCCACACAACGGTGAAATCGCATATACACAAAGAGAAAAGTGTGATCCGATCATTTTCTACCACTACCATTGTCTGAAGAGTATAAGGGCAATGAATAAATATTCCCAAGCATTCACACATTTGGGAAACACTTTGCTTAGGGACTGTTCTGGCAGAAAAACAATAAATGGGCAACAAATCCAGTCAACCAATAAGTTAAAACAAAGATAAGCTAACACTTAATTAAGAAAAATATAGATCTTCAGTACAGACCATGTGTTTGTATTTATTATTCGTCTTGGTCTCCACACTGCCACTCACTTTCTCTCTGGCCCAAACAAGAGCATCTGTCTACTCTTTTATAACCAAAACATGGTGCTGCGAGAACAAAGCTTTTTCTCGTCACTACTTACCGTCGCCACGGCAGAGCAGTGGCCCCAGTGTGTAAGCTGCTTCAGAATGTGGTCGGCCTGTGTCTGTCATCACAATCTGAGTGACCGGCAGGTGCTCTTTGTGGGAAAGGACTATGGTGTCACTGGTCCTATAAAACAACCACCGAAACACTTAAAATTATTCTGATGAACACACAAACAAAAGTAACTATGAGCTCTTATTGCAATTTGAAACAGACATGAAAGGACCTAACCAAACACTTAGAAACATTTTCAACATCTTGAGCGCACAGAGACGTCTTTACCTGGATCTAAATTGGGAATTGGCAAACATTTTCGGTAAGGGGTCACGCAGTGAGTGATTTGGGCTTTGTGGGCCATGAAGCCTCTTGTTAACTCTGGCATCAAGGTGTGAAAGAGGCCACAGATAGTGACAAGCAGGCACGGCTGTGTTGCAATAAACATGTAAGGCCACTGAAATTTGGATTTCATACGAGCTTTATACATCATAAAATAGTCTTTCTTTTAATTTTCAACTATTTAAAAATGTAAAAAAACAATCTTAGCCTGTGGGCCACTCGAAAACCGACCAGTGGGCTGGACTGGACCCACAGGCAGTAGCTGACCCACTCCTGTCTCACTTGCCAATTCCTGATCTAAATGACCACAGAGAAGAAAGGAGGCACATCGAGAAGGGTGGTCAAGTTGCAAGCATGGGATGCTACTCTCGAGACAATGAAGCATGGAACTTCTCTTCTAAAATTAGTTTCAGGATAATATCTAAACGATTATTAATTACAAATATAAATAGTCACACTAGATTTAGATATCCATCTTCCAGAATATTCATTTGTCATTTTTTTTTTTTTTAGTACTTAAAAAAAATCCTTTTGTGGTTGCTGGTAATCTGTTACCTTGCTAACTTTGTACATTGAAAAACCAACTCCATAGATGTAAAGCTAAAATAAATGCAATACCCTTATAAGTGACACAGAGGCTAACGTGTGTCAAAGCGTCCTGTGGAATGCTGTCTCCTGTCGACACTGAGTTGCTGAACAGGCACCACACTGGGCACTGACACAGAGTAAAAAACATCGTCTCATCTCTGC
Source organism: Carlito syrichta (assembly GCF_000164805.1). Classification (NCBI taxonomy): domain Eukaryota; kingdom Metazoa; phylum Chordata; class Mammalia; order Primates; family Tarsiidae; genus Carlito; species Carlito syrichta. The sequence continues at coordinate 50,250 of NW_006972806.1, read as the reverse complement.
CCCCTAAAAACATACAGCCTATTGGGAGCCATGAATATGAATAACTGTTATCACCATCATCATGCCATGTGTGACTGGGAGAAGAAATTTGCTTTTCTGTGTCCAATACAAAAGACCTTGAAGAGACGTAGGGAGACCCTGGGGTCTTAGCTATACCATTAATATTTTGTCTGGTCAAAATAAAGGCATTTATCAACTCTTTTGCAAAAGCATTTTATTATACATATGTATGAAATGTTGATATCTAGACTTACATTCACATGCCTATGTGTATATGTTATTATATACGCCTCAATTGCAGGTGTATTCTGATTTACAGACAAACACTCTGTCAGCCACTTACTCTGATTCAGAATCTGTCTAGAATCTAGTAAATACTGTTTTCTTTAAATTGCACAGTTCCAAAACCTTCCTCTGTATACATCTGTGGCAAAAGATGAGAATAACCAATACTTGAAAATTGCAAACCTTTTGTATTTGCAAAATAAAGTTTTCTGAATTAAAAAATTAAATCGCTATATCACAGGTGTACCTGTTTTGGGGGGTGCAGTGATATTTTGATACCTGTATACAATGCATATTGATCAAATTGGGGCAATTGGTGTGTGGGTATGTGTCAGCATCTCACTCTGTCGGCTAGAAGGAGTGTAGTGACACCGTCACAGCTTGTGGCAACCTCAACCTCCTGGACATAGGTGATCCTCTTGCCTCAGCCTCACAATTAGTTGGAACTACAGGCACACGCCACCACATTAGGCTAATTTTTAAATTTTTTTACGGAGACAAGGTCTCACTACATTGCCTAGTTTGTTCTCAATTTCCTGGGCTTAAGCAATCCTTGCGTTGACCTCTCAAAATGCTGGGAGTACAGGCGTGAGCCACCGTGCCTGGCCTCAAACCTTTGTCTTTCCTTTGTGTTGAGAACACCCAATTCTTCTCTACAAGCTATTTTAAAACATACAATAAACTACTGCTAACTATAATTTCCCTACTGTACTATCAAATACTAGAACTTACTCCTTTTATTTAACTGTAACCATGTACCTATTAACCAACTTTTATAAAGGACTTTAAGCATCAAAGTTTCAAATTTAAGAACTAGAACTTAAAAATGGCTATATTAATTACGTTTTTCATCCCATTAAACATGAAGCAATCTGTAATACATTATGAAGATACATAAATTCATATGAATAAATACTCTGTAAAATATGCTTAATGGTAAAGAAAGATTATTTCTAAAATTCAAACTAACATCCCACAGCCTTACATGGTTGAGACTCTGTTATTCATGTTTATGAAAAGATCAGAACATGGATTATCTAAAGTCATCATCACTCTGCTTTGGAGTAGACTAATGGTAGTAGACAAGTCAGAAAAATGTATCCTAGGGAATGAGGTAGGTCAGTCTAGGAAATTTTTTATTCATGTGGTAGGCATCCAAAATAATGAAAACAACTTCTGTGATCGCCATTTTAGGAAGATAATCTCCTAGAGGACATGCAATTCTGTTAGTTATTCATGAAGTATGCTTGAATTTTCAAGACCCATTTTGCCTAAAAGTTGCCTTTCATTTCATTTTTAACAGTGACAGTGTGTGTAGAATACTCAGAATGTGTAAGGGGAATCCATAGTGCACCTCAGGTGCATTAGGACAGACACTATAATAAGATCTTTTTTTTTCTAGTTGTTTTGGAAAGCATCGTGTTCCCAGTCTGAGCATAAGGATGGCCAACATTTTTCACCAATTTTTTATTGGTACAGGCAGATCCCAATCTTGGCATATAGAGTACTCAAGATCTGCTAAGGGGACCAGACTTCCTCAAAACTTCTTAATGGGAACATCTCATTTTTCTTCTTTTCTTCGTGTTATTTTCTGAAGCTTATACTATATTTAAAGTTGAAATGGTGCATTTCTAGGTACAATAATCTTTTGTAGCACTATTAAAAAGTCAGTAAGAGAACTTTCAAAGACTTTTTGCTGAAAAACTCCTTTGCTCTGGATATTATACTTTTCTAGGGAGAGTGAAAACTTTTAAAAGTTACCACTTAAGGTTTGCCAGGGCACTTTATTTGAGGCAAAATACAGCTATAAATTTAGAAGGCTGTAAAGAAAGCTAAAAGGGAGAAATTCTGAGTCAACCTTAACTTTTGGGCATGGTACAATGGCTCATGCCTGTAATCCCAGGATTTAGAGAGACCAAGTCCAGGGGATAACTTAATGCCAGAAGTTGGAGTCTATAGTGAGCTGTGACCACTCAGCCTGGGTGACAGAATGAGATTCTGTCTCTTAAAACAAACAAACAAAATATTTATAATTGTTTTGGGTGAGCAGGTTAATAATATAATTATTATAATCCACAACTAACCCACCTAAAAAATTTCTAGGTTCTCAATTTCTGTTTAACTGATCTATTTACCTCTTGCCCAATTCAACCTGCATTAATTACTACAGCAAAATAATGTTGTGATATCTGATATGACTAGTCTCTTCACCTTGTTTGTAACCTTAAAAATTTTCTTGCTTATTCTTTCATTCTTAGTTTCCGTATGTTTTAAAGGCAGCTTGTGGCAATACACACAAATAAATCAAACACTTGACATTGTTTGAAATTGTATCAAATGTATAAGTTAATTTGAGGCGAATGACATCTTTAACAGAGGATTTCTCAATAGTAGCATTACTGATCTTTTGGACAATTTTTTTGTTCCAGGGCTGCCCGGTGCATTGCAGTATGTTTAGTAGCACCCCAGGCTTACATTTACCAGATACCAGTAGAAACAATCCCCTCCCTTTGTGATTTTTAAAAAAACGTCTTCAGATAATGCTAAATGTCCCCTGGAGTGTCAAAATTACTTCTGATTGAGAACCACTGCTTTAAGATACTGAGTCATACTATCAATGATAGTAGTGAATCCATCTATTTTGTTTGTCCTTAATGATCTTAATAAAGCTTTATACTTTTTCCAGAAAAGTATTGCAGCTATTCCACAGAATCTCCCATTTTTATAAATATTGCAATAATTTTCAGTAATTTCTGCAATGGTAATTATTTTATGATTTTATAAACATTCAAATCACTTCTCAATTGGTCATAAATTCAACAAATATACTGAGCTCTCATCCCAACAAAATGTTTTATATTAACTTTAATTTTCTAAGTAAGCAATTTTGTTATCTATACTATCTGTCAGTCTTGTTTTTTTCCAAATATTTTTGCTATTTGTATGTATTTCATTTCCTTTTGTGTCTTTTACTGGCACATGTATGAGATTTTAAAATTATATATTTGTTGTTCATTTATGGCTCAAATTATAATTAAAGATGTAGTTTTTACCATGATAATTATTTGAAATTTGTTAAGATTTCACTCCTCTGTAAAGTGTTCTCTTGCTTAAGAATGATATGCATTCTGTATATGGCAACAATATCAAGTTGGCTAATTGTAGTATTAAAATATTCTTGTCTGCTTCACTTATTGATCCCCAAAACGTTATGTTTAAATATTTCACTGGATGTAGTGAAATATTCCACATGTCTGTAATCCCAGAACTTTGAGAGACCGAGGTGAGAGGATTGCTTGAGCCCAGGAGTTCAAGACCAGCCTGCGCAACACAGTGAGACCTGCTTCTACAAAAAAAATAAAAAATAAAAATTAGCTTGGTGTGGTGCCACGCACTGATAGTCCCAGCTACTTGTGATGCTGAGACAGAAGGTTGAGGCTGCTGTGAGCCATGATCACGCCACTGCACTCCAGCCTGAGCAAAAGAGCAAGACTGCAACACACATGCACACAACCCACTGCTTCTAGTAATTTGTCAATTTCCCCTTGCATTTTTGTTAATCCTTTCTTTATTATGCATTTTAAACAGCTGGATGATGCATACAAGTGTAAACTAGTTAGATCTTTCTAGTGAATTAATCTCAGCATTAGATAGGGTCCAATTTTATACCTACTAATATTTCTTGGTTTTGTTTTATACAATATAAGTATAACTGCTTTCCTTTGATTTGAATTTACCTGGTAAACATTTTCCTTTTTTTTTTTTACTTTCAACTTTACTTAGTGTTTATATCTTATCTTTTGTAAACAAGCTTACAGCCTCTTAAAAAATCCAATATGATAATGTCTAACAGTTAGCTTTTAAATTAGTGAAGTTCACTCATGTTTATTATAGTTATGTGTATGCTTGTATATATTTAAACCATCTTATTTGGTGCTTTTTTTAAAGTCTCTAAAATAATCATACAAAAGTTCTATTTAAGTTGTTAGATGTAAAATAATATTACAGTTAACCTGTGTAATCGTTATAAGTAGTAAAATAACTTGTGGATTTTTTAAGACAGTGGAGTTATATGTGATATGAACATTGTAGAGAATATATAGTTCTCTTTGAACATTGTTCACAATATATTTATATGCACATATTGTCTTGAAGTATAGTTCAATATTTTAAATTGTTATAGTGCCTTTCAAATATATTTGTTTTTATAATACATTTTTGGCATTTGTGAATAGTTGTTTGATAGAAAATTGTTACTCTAACTGGGGTACTGTCTGATCATTAATTATTTTTTCATATAATATGCTTTAGAATGCATTGCTGATTATAGGAATAACTTATGGAAAAATGTTGATAGCTTATATTAATCATACTCCTGATCATATGCATAGATATGTGCATAAGCAGATAATAAAATAGCTTTGAATTTACATTTATTACTGAATGCTATTTTTTATTATAAACTTCCCATCAAGAAAAACTCACTAAGCACATCAGTAATTATAAAAAAGGACTTTCAATAAAAACTAATACTAAAGTTGCAATACCTATATCTTAATATTATTATAAATATAGATATTTTCATCTTTACCTATAATGTTATCTATACAATCTTTATATGAGATTAGTAAATTCCACTTTTACAAACTGATTGAAAAATTAATTTTATTTGAAAAATTCAGATAGAAATTGGAATTCCCAGCTCCTTCCCATATACATGCCCACATTCACAAAATATATACTGTGAGAGTTATGATGAAATTTCAGAATGATCATATTCTTACAGTTAATTAAGATCTGTCTACTGGAAACTTCAAAGTAAATAAATTAAGTTTAAAAAGCAAGTAGCCCCACAATCCCCTTTTTTTGAAATTTTGATGGGGTTTAATTATTCCTGTTTTCCTCTTAAACTTTCCACCAAAAAAAAAAAAAAAGCCCAGGTCCGTCACATGAGTGACAGTGAACTGAAGCAATATAGCTAAGGGTGTCAGAAGACCTGGACCCTCCCCTGCCTCTGTCCCTCTCCCCGCTACTCAGTTTGCAGGAAGGTCACTCAATACAGGTGGCTGTATTCTTCAAGTGACATGTTCCTCTGGTTATTGTCCTAAGTACATGCGAAATCTATAGTAAAATATGCACTGAATTGTCCTATAACTTTAAAAAAAGTCCTATAACTTTAAAAAAAAGTGGGAACGGTCTTCAAACTACCTCACAAAACCACTAGAATATGTACAATTGTGGTGTCTTACGTTGCCTGCCAAATCTCTCCTCTCTGACCTATGGAGAACGTGGGAGGTCTCCTGAACAGCCAGGAGCTAGACGGCTGGAGCCCTGACAGCTAGGGGCTAGTCACAGAATGGAGGAAAAGCAAATCTCTTAGAGATGCCCTTCAAGGAGATCTGAAAGTGGCTGTTGATCTCATTAGGGAGGCCAAAGATAATAAATGTTATCAAATTGTAATCCCAGACATTTTATAATGTACATCTTAACTTTTCTGAAGGCGTTTTAATTGATGAAAGGTTCCTTAAGACATGGGAATTACTGGTGACCAAATCTGAAACTACAGGTCAGATTTTTGTCTGTTACTGTACTAAATTTGCATTCATTTTTTTCAAGCTATATTGAAATTGTACATCAAATAAAGAAAAAAAGTGACTCAAAAATCTTTATGACCATTTTTGCAGCTCTGAACCTGAGGAAGAGTAAAAATAGTCTTCACACAAGCACACAGTACTGTATTCTGTTGACATGTGCGGTCTTTGCAAGTGCATTTCTCAAATTCAGCAATTTTTAAGTGATGCAAAATAGTCTTTGTTTATGCAAAGTAAGTAAATGAACTGTCATACAGTCCAAATGATAAATTCAGTTTTCAGAAATCAAATTACTGCTCAGATTAGTTATTTTATACCCAAATCAACTATAATGACACCTGAATTGACCATTAATTTTTTTTTTTAAAGAATGCACTCTACAAGACTAGTTGCTTTATAACAACTTTTTTTGAGTTGCTGACATGAATTCAGAGATTCAAAACACATTCACATTACAAATAAGAAGACAAAACAGTAAACATTCCAAGTATAACCTCAAAGACAACTTCTAAAGAAAAAAAGTTGCAGCCTACATGAGAAAATTTTTCTGCTCAAAAGAAAGCTAAAAGCACAATTTTCAAACTCTGAAATTCTATATTAGTTATTTCGGAGTGTTGTCTATAGAACACTTGATTCTTGAAGTCTTGGTATTATACTAAAGAACAGTCAATTGAGTGTGGAAAATCGTTCACTCCACAAAATAAACACAATCCTTTTATGCAGCACCTTTTGGAGTTCTAATGTGTTAATGTTTACTGTGAATTCCTAGAAGAAAGATAGAATATGCAGCATCATAGTCCAGACCCACTTAAGACAAATATTTGGAGGAATTCACCTTTTGAATTGCAGCTATGAGTACATCGGGTAAGTTCTAGATAGATTACTTAAAATAAACTTCCAAGAGACTGATATTTGATTTCCAGAGAGTGAAAAACTTACCAGGTATTTCTATTTTAAAAAAACAAAATGCACAATATATAGTATCCACAGTGAAATAGTAAATCTTTGGTCATGAAATTTAATCTTTATATTAATTGATAATATTTCATCAAAACATATTTTTAACTTACTTGAACATACTTTAATCTAGTTACCTTTGTGTACCAGCTTGTCTGATATTTAATTAACTATGCATAATTAAGGAATAAACACTACATTTTTGTGCAGGGAAATCATGTGGAAATCACCATTCATTCCGGTCAGCATCACAGTTGCAGTAATATTGAGAATCAACGCAGTTCCCCTGGAATCCACATGTACACTTTTGAGCATCAGGCAGAGAACCTCTCCAATAAGTGTGTGTTTCATTGGTTCTTCCAACCCACCAGCTCAGTGGGGTTCCATCTGAAAGACAAGTATGAGAACCATGATATCTACTTTGCCCCCACTTCCACCATCCCAATATATTCCCTTTTCTCCCGGGGGGGTGGGGGGAGAGACAGAATTGCCACTGTGACAAAGATGTTTCTTTAAGCATGTTAACCAACCATTTCCCCCCACTATTTACTATCTAAGCTTAAGTGATCCCTGTCTATTTCTCTTCTATTAGAAAATCAATCCTTAACTTGTACATGATAGTACATGTATTTTATAGAAATAACATTCAAAAATCATCCGCCACTAAAATAAAACCAGAATAATGTATACATTAAAGATAAAATCTGTTTGAGATGATGAAATAATTATTGAAAAAGTTTAGCATTATACAAAGACACTGATTTATTGTATCGCCACTTTTTGTGAAGAGCACTAACTGTATATTAAACACGTGGAAAGACACTCCCTGTAGGACTTATCCATTTTTTGGAAGTATGTGTTTTCCTTATATTGGATAGACTGACTCCTTATTTGGAAGCTAAAGCAATGACATTGATAGGCCGTTTTCATCACTGAGGTGAATCATATACTCAAATACAAAGTGTGCCTGAGTCAACGACAGCTCTCAGTAGTGCAGATGTTCAGCACCATCTTCTCAATACTGGCGATGATAGACTTAATTTAATTTAGTTTCATGACAGACTCAGACACCGACTTTGTTCTTTAGAACCACATATTAGGACAAGAGACACTTCTGATGAGGGGGGTAGACAGAGGACACATCACAGTGAAGTTGGGATGATTGCAAAAGCAGGGACACAGGCTGTTTGTCTTGAAAAGAAAAAGAGGGTGGGAGAAGGCAAACTGCAGTCATCGTGGAATTAGGGCATGAGGAAAATGGAAGTGGATCGACTCAATCAATTTCTCAAACATGCTTAGCCATTTGGTGCTGTTTTTCAAACTCACAGGTGGCCACCTTTGGGACCTGAAACTTATCCCAGTCCCTGCCTTATTGCTTTTTACTACTCAATCACAAATCACTGATAGATAAGACCTCTACAGATAAAATCTCTGCATTCATTGCCATCGCTGCCACCCACTACTCCGAAAAGAAAAGAAAAGAAGCGGAAACTTATAAGGGAACCAACATCAATTTAAAAATACATTGAAAGCTTGTCACTAGGAAGTGAAAGATATTAACATTTTAATATTCTTTCCTCAGAATACTATCTTGAAAATTACTTCACCACTAAACGCTCATAGATTAAAGAGCAAAAATGTCATTATATCTTAATGCACAAGTTTAAGTTTACATATAAATCACCTCCCATATTTCTTATAAAATAGTAAAAAAGTTATAATAATATTTGGCTGTGCTCAAATGTTGTAAAGTGCTCGAAATAATTTAGAGTACTTTCAAACAAAACTTAAGGGGGGACTTCTGGACTGATCAAGATGGTGCAGACTTGTCTGTTCCAGCTTCTTCCCACTAAGTATAATTACAAAGCCTGGGAATAATACAAAGGAAATTCTGAAAGGTGGAGAGAGGAAGGTTAACTGATTAGGACCCCAAGGCTGGAGGAACACTACAATGGTTTACAAAGCATTTTAAAATTCAGCACCCAACCAAAGAAGGAAACACACTTCTGGTGTTTTCTGATTCCCAAATGAGCAGCGTAAAGTGGCTCAGAGAAGGTTATTTCTGCTCCGAAAGCATGGGAGTTCACTGACAACCCATTGTGAAACCTGCCCCTTAAAAACAAAAAACAAAAAAAACCGAGCCGGGCTCGGTGGCTCAGCCTGTAATCCCGCGCCTTGGGAGGCTGAGGTGAGTGGATTGCTTGAGCCCGTGGGTTTGAGACCTGCCTGGGCAGCGAGACCTCATCTGTACAATAAATCAAAAAAAAAAAAAAAAAAAATCAGCCGGGAGTGGTAGCACACGCCTGTAGTTCCAGCTATGTGGAAGGTTGAGGTGGAAGGATCGCCGGAGCCCAGCAGATCAAGGCTGCGGTGGCCGGGAGCGGCCACTGCCCTCCAGTCTGGGTGACAGAGTGAGACTCCGACTCAAAAAAAAAAACCAACCAAACAAAAACAAAAAAACCAGCAAAGAGGAGTAAGTGGAAGATAAGCTGTCAATACGTGGTCAGGGAAGTGTTCTCCCAAGACTGAGACTTTGCAGCCTTACCCAGAGACCCTAACAAGCTGGGAGACACCAGTAAGAGGTATCCTATAACAAAACCCCCTGGCCTGGAAAGTGACCTCTATGTCTCAGACACAGGATGGCACCCACCAGAAAAATCACAAGCCCTGGAAAGCCCTTCATCCCAGCAGTCCTTAGCTGCTTTTTTCCCACATAGAGGCATTAACATCGTAGCCTTTGGAAGCTTCTTCTGTCTCCTCAGTAGTTGCTAGCAGGGGCAGTGGGAGTCCTAGCAGCACAGGTAAACCAAGCTGATCAAAATAACCCAACAAAGGTTCTGAAAATTACGCCATCACCGGAACCATCGAGAGCACCATAACTGGGAAAATCACTCATTCTGTCAAACAGGAAAATCATAATTTTATTTTATTGAGAAAAGACAACTAACTGATGCCATATTAAAAAATGAATTAGGTGCTACAATTATCTGACAAAGATGTACAAAGCAATCATCATTCAGCAATGATTCAGCAACCAGTTACAACTTTTCTTGAAACAATAGCAAAGCTCAGCAAATAAACAGAAGTCATAAGAAATCAAACAGAAATTATAAAGTTGAAAAATACAATAACATAACTTTTAAAAAATCTCACTGAATGGGCTCAAGAGTCGAGTGGAGAAGACAGAGAATATAAACAATGAACTTGAGGATAAATAATAGACTTTATCCAAACCGGCCAACAAAGAGAAAATATACTGAAGACAAAAAGAACAAAGCCTCAATGACTTATGGGGCAATACCAACAGATCCAACACAAGTGTCATCAGAATCCCCAAAATAAAAACTAAAAAAAAGTGAGGCTGAAAGAGTACGTGAAGAAACATCAGCTACAAACTTTACAAATGTGGAAAAACATAAGTCCACAGATTCAAAAAGTTGAGTAAATTCAAGAGCATAAACACAATGAAATCTACTTCAAGATGTATTACAATTAAATTTTTGAAAACGAAAAACTAAGAAACATTGAAAACAGAGAGAGGAGCGTGTTACCTACAGAAAAATGCTAATCTGAATGACAAGAGATTATTCATCTAAAACCATAGACATCAGAAGGAATGGCACGTTTTTTCAAGGCTGAAAGAAAAGAAGTATCAACTACAAATTTTACACTCAGAGAAGCAATTCTTCAAGAATGCAATGGAAATAAGAACTTTTTAACCCAACAAAAAATCTTAAAGAATCTGTTGCTAGCAGACATTCGAAAGGAATGGCTAAAGGAAGGTTTTCAAAAAGGACAGTGATAAAAGAAGAAATTCTGGAGCCTCCGGAAAGAAGCAAGAACAATGAAAGGAACAGAAATAAGGGCAAATACAATGGACCACTCTTATCATTAACCTTTACAATGACATGCGCTAATTGATACAAAAATTTTAACATCATATGATAATCAAGGCAATGAAATTTGGAAGTGAGAAGGAGAAAGCACATACATGTAAGTAAAGATTCCACATTTCACTCTAAGGCTGTGATAAGTCACATATCCGAGATCTGCAGGACATTTCAAAAGGTGTAACGTGTGTAACATTGAATGGAAATACCAGAAGGAGAAGCAAAAGAGGGAGAAACAGAATAAATATTTGACATAATAACCGTTGAGAATTTTGCAAAATTAACAAGTCATTAAACCACTTGTCTAGGAATCTCAGAGAACACCAAGCAGGATAAATACAAAAAAAAATTTAGACCTAGGCTAGTCATATCTCAAATGAAGAAAGTCAAAGACTAAGAAAGTCTAGAAAGGAAGCAGAGTAAAATAAAACACCTTACCTACAGAGAAACAAGATGAGTTACATACGATTTCTTTTAAGAAATCACACAAGAAAGAGGAGAGTGGAGTGAAATACTGAAAGTGTTGAGAGAAAACAAACACTGATTTAGAGTTCTATATCCAGAAAAAAAATTCTAAATAGTAAAGTAGAAACAAAGTCCTTAGATAAACAAAAATTGAGGTAATTTGTTGCCAGTAGACCTGCCTTGCATGGTATGTTAAAATAAGTTCCTCAGAGAGAGGAAAAATGATGTAAGTCAGAAGCTCAGAGCTACATTAAAAGGTTGATTATTAGAGAAAAAGTAAATGAAGGTAAAATAAAATCTTTTGTCTTTTTCTTAATTGATGTAACAGGTTAATAGTAAAAATAATAATAACAACAACGTATTGGGTAATTACAGCTTATGGATAAGTGAGGTGAATGACAGCAATGTAATAAGGAATGAGACAGGAGAACTGGAAATAATTCAAAATAAAGTGCCTGTACTAACAGTGAAGTGCAATAGTGTTATTTGAAAGTGGATTCGTTATAATATATATTTCACACTCAAGGGCAACTGCTAAAACAATAAAAAAAAAGTATCATTAATATGATAGGAGAAGAGACAAAATGGAGTCATATCAAATGTTTAATTAAAGTCAGAAAAGAAAAAAATGAGAGAGAAATTAAAAAAACAAAAGTGACATAAAAGAGACTTACAATATGATAAATGTCAATCCAGGTATCAATAATCACTTTAAATGTGAATGATCTAAATATACCAATTGAAAGACAGAGAATGTCAGAGTGGGAGAAAACGAAACAAGATCCCAAAATATATTGTCTTCCCAAATCCTCTTTTAATGTAAAATAACATAGATTTATAGTAAAGGGATGGAGAAAGAAATACCATGCTAATGTTAATTAAAAGGAAGCCAGAATAGCTATATTAATTTCAGACAAAGCTGACTTCAGAGCAAAGGAAAATTTCAAGGACAAAGAAGGGCATTACACAATTATTAAGAGGTCAATTCTTTAAGAAGACATAACAATACTTAATATGTATGTACCTAACAACAGAAAAGTCAAAATACGTGAGCAAGAAACAGAACTGCAAGGACAAAGAGACAAATCCACTAGTGTCACTGGAGATTTCAACACCCCTTTATCAGTAATTGACAGATACAGCAGGCAGAAAATCATTAGGAATTAATTTGAACTGAACAGCACATCAATCAACAGAATCTAATTGACATTTATAGAGTACTTCATTCAACCACCACAGAATGCACATTATTCTCAAGTACACCTGCACAATTCACTAGGCTAGACTACATTCTGGGCCATAAGACACTGTAACAAATTTAAAAGGCTATAAATTATGCAAAGTATGCACTCAGATCAGAATGGAATTAAAGTAATAATCAATAACATAAAGATAGCTAGAATATCCCCCAAATCTCTGGAAATTCAAAAACACACTTCTAAATAATAAAACATGGTCAAAGAAGTCTCAAGAGAAAAAATATATATTTTTAACTAAATGAAAATAAAAATACAACTTATCAAAATTTCTGATATGGAGTGGACTCATTGCTTATAGGGAATTTATAGCCTTAGAAGCTTATTATAAAAAAGGAGAAAGATCTAAAATTAGAAATCTACGCTTTCACCTTAGGAAACCAAATACAAGGCAAATTAAATTAAAAATAAAAGAAATAAGAATTACAGCAGAAAGCAGTGAAATTGAAAACAGGAAATCAATGAAGAAAACAAATAAATTCAAATTTTTTTTTTAATATCAATAAATTTGATAAATCTCAAGCCAGGCTACCCACAATAGAAAATATAAATTAACTAATATCAGAAATGAAAGATGGACTCTTGAATCCCATGGATATTAAAAAAATAATCAAGGGATATTATGAACAACCCTGTGCCCGTAAATTTTAAACTGACATAAAATGGAAAAACTACTTGAAAGACACAATATAATAAAACTCACTCAAGGATAAACAGATCATCTGAATAGGTCTATGTTATGTTATAGGTTGAACCGTGTCTCCCCCCAAAAGCTATACTGAAGTCTTAATTACTGTCACTTTGGAATATGACCTTATTTGGAAATATGTTATTATCAGAGATAATTAAATTAAAATGAGGTCATAAGGTGGGCCAATCCAATAAGGGAAATTTGGACAAAAGACAGACACAGAGAATGAAGAAGCTGGGAAAATACACAGAAAGAACACCATGTGAAGACAGGGGATTGAAGTGACTAATCTACAAATCAAGGAATGCCAAAGATTGGCAGCTAATCAACAAAAGTTACAAGTTTCAGAGAAATCACAGCCCTGGCTACACCCTAATTTTGCTCTTCTATTTTCCAGAACTTTAAGACAAATACATTTCTGCTGTTTTAAACTACTCAGTTTTGTTTTGGCAGCCATAGAAAACTAATACAGCTTACAGCTTTAAATAAATTGAACACCAAATTAATAACTTTCCCAAATAGAAGGAACCTGGCCCAAATGATTTTTCTAGTGAATTCTACCAAGCATTTCATAAATAAATGATATCAATTCTTCACAATCTATTCCAGGAAATAGAGGCAGAGTGACAGCTTCCTAACTTATTTCATGGGCCAGCATTACTCTATTAGCAAAATCAGGAAATATATCATAAAAAAAGGAAACTGAAAGTCAATATCTCCACATTGATGGCACAATCACCAACTAAACATTAGCAAGTTGGATTCAACAATAGCCGGGTTCGGTGGCTCAGCCTGTAATCCTGCGCCTTTGGGAGGCTGAGGTGAGTGGATTGTCTGAGCCCGTGGGTTCGAGACCCGCCTGGACAACTTGGCGAGACTTCATCTCTACAATAAATCAAAAATCAGCCGGGCGTGGTAGCGCACTCCTGTAGTTCCAGCTACTTGGAAGGCTTGAGGCGGAGCCCAGCAGGTCGAGGCTGCGGTGGCCGGGAGCGGCCACTGCACTCCAGTCTGGGCAACAGAGTGAGCCTCCAACTCAAAAAAAAAAAAAAAAAATTGGATCCAACAGTGTATAAAAAGAGTAACACACCACAACCAAATGGGATTTATTTCAGGTATGCCCTTAACATTTGAAAATTAATTAATATGATCTATCACATCAACACATTAAAGAAAAAAATCTTATGATTCCTGCATTTTATGCTCAATTTTTATGTAAACTTAAAGTTGTTTAAAAATATAAAGTCTATTAATTAAAAATTGTGAAGAAATGGACATATATATATAGTTATAGAAGAGATTTCAAAACTCCCTCCTCAGCAACTGATAGAATTACTATATAAAAAATCAGCCATGATATAGAAGATATGAACATACATTTTTTTCAAGCACTCACGAAGCATTCACAAAGACAGATATGCCCTGAGGCATAAACCAACCTCAGCATATTTATAAAAATTGAAATCCAGCAGAGTATATTCTCTAAGCAGAATGGAACCAAGCTAGAAATAAACACCAGAAAGACATCAGGAAAATCTTTAAGTACTTAGAAATTTAAAAAAAAAACATTCTTCAAACTAATCTATGGGTCAAAGAGGATACTTTAAAGAAATTTAAAAAAAATTTTTCAAACCAAATGAAAATAAGACATATCTTAATATGTAAAATGAAGCTAAAACAGCACTGATAGAGACATTTTTATCATTAAATGCTTACTTTAAGAAAGAGGAAAGTCCTAAAATCAATCACCTAAAGTTCTTACCTCTGGAAGCTGAAAAAAGAAGAGTAAAATTAACCCACACAAGCAGAAGGAAGGAAATAACCAAGACAAGAGCAGACATCAATACAATATTAAACAGAAATACAGTAGAAAGAATCAATAATTTGACTAAGACAAAAAACAGATGACACAAACTACAAGCATGAGAAATATAAGTGGATATCACTTCAGATGATACAGAAATTAAAAGGACAATAAGGAAATACTCTAAACAATTCTACACAAATATATTTGACAATTTAGATTAATGTATCAATTCCTCAAATAGCATAAAGTACCACAATTCACTCAACATGAAATAGGCAATTTAAGTAGACTTAAATTCATTATGAGGAAAAAATTCATAATTTTAGACTCCTGAAAAAAATTTTCTTGGTTCCAACGATTTCTTCAGGCAAAAGAAACATAATATGATAATATCAATTCATACATAAAAGGCATTTGCTAAACTATACATTATTAATAAAAATTATCAGTAAACTAGAAATAGAATGAAACTACCTCAATATAATCAAGAGCAGCTGACATAATGTCTAATGTTTTTTTTTTTTTTTTGAGTTGGAGTCTCACTCTATCACCCAGACTGGAGTGCAGTGGCCACTTCCGGTCACTGCAGCCTCGACCTGCTGGGCTCTGGTGATCCTTCCTCAGCCTTCCAAGTAGCTGGAACTAAAGGTGCGCGCTACCACACCCGCCTAATTTTTTTGATTTATTGTAGAGATGAGGTCTCACCAAGCTGCCCAAGCGGGTCTCGAACCCATGGGCTCAGGCAATCCACTCACCTCGGCCTCCCAAAGTGTGGGGATTACAGGCTGAGCCACTGAGCCCGGCTTAGTGTCTAATGTTGAAAGAATAAATGTTTTACTCCTAAGACAGAGAACAAGGAAAGAAGTTCACCTTTATCACTCTATTTCAACATAGTACTGGAAGTCTAACCACTGCAATAAGGTAAGAAAAAGAAATTAAATGCATGCAGATTGACAAAGAACAAATAATGCTGCCCCTATTTGCAGATGATATGATTTCTTACAAAGAAAATCCCAAGAAATGTACAAAACCAAATGAAGGTAAGAGAATATAAGATTAACATACATAAAGCTATCATATGTCTATATTTTAACAACAAGCACATGTAATCAGAAGTTTAAAACACAGTACCACTTATACTCAGTCAAAAAAAAAAAGGTCAGATGTACTTACAAACCATATATAGTATCTATATGCTAAAAATTACAAAATACTGAATCAAGAAATCAAAGATCCAAATAAATGGAAAGACATAAATATTCACGGAATGAAAGACTAAACATAGTAAAGATATCAATTTTTTCTAAATTGAACCATTAGATTTAGTGTAATTCCTATCAAAAACCTAGCAAGGTTTCTGTAGACATAAGTTTATTATAAAATGCATATGAAATAGCACTAGTTACAGAATTACGTAATATTGAAAAAGAAGAATAAAGTGGGATGAATAACTCTCCCCTGCTATACAGCTACAGCGTTCAGGACAGTGTTGTATTGGTGGAGAGGTGTAGGTTAATGGAACATGTAATAATGTAGAAATGGTCCCATACAAATATGTCTAACTGATGTTTGACAATGTTGAAAATACAATTCAATGTAGGAAGGACAGCCTTTGTGACAAATGGTTCTGGAGCAACTGGACATTCAAGAGAGAGAGAGAGAGAGAGAGAGAGAGAGAGGAGAAGGAGGAGGAGGAGGAGGAGGAGGAGAAGAAGAAAGGAGGAGAGGAGAGAGACCATGAGAATCTTGACCTAATTCTCACATCTTATACAAAAATTATCCCAAAATGGAGCATGGAGTTAAAAACAATACATAAAGCTATAACAATTTTAGGAAAAAAATGGAAACTTTTTGAGATTTAGGGTTAGGCAAAGAATTTTTAGAATTGACATCAAATGCTCAATCTATAAAAATAAAAAATGATAAATTGGACCTCACTAAAATTAAAATGTTTTCGTTACAAAACACCCAGTTAAGAGAATGAATAGACAAGTTACCGAGCTGGGAAAAAATCTACAAATCACATATTCAACAAAGTACTCGTATTTAGAATATATAAAAACTAAAAACTCAACAGCAAAAAGGCAAAAAGACCCCCCAAAAAGCCAAAAAAAGCCAAACACTCCAATTAGAAAATGGAAAAAAAAAAAAAAAAAGCCATGTATAGACACTTCACTGAAAAGGATATGCAGATGAAAAATAAGCATATGAAAAGACAATCAATATTATTAGACATCAAGAAGATGAAAATTAAAACTACAATAAAGACTTTGCTACACATTACTACTCTCTTTTTTTTAATTTGAAAAATGCTATGTCAATGGAATCATAGAGTATGCATGATTAACTAAAATAGCTAATATAAAAAATACAGCTAAGCCAAAATAAAATAGCTAAAATTAAAAAATGTAAGCATCACCAAATGTTAATGAGGATGTGAAAGAAATGAAATCCTCATACACTATTGGTGGAAATGGTACAGCCACTCTAGGAAACAGTTTGACAGTTTTTAATAAAACTAAATATGCGACTGGCATTTATTCCAGAGAAATGGCCATTTATGTTCATGCAAAACTTGTGCATGAATGCTCATTAAAGCTTTGTTCAAAATTGACCAGACACTGTAAACAACCCAGATACCTTTCACTGAGGAGTTAAACTGTGGTACATCCACACCACTGATTACTACTCAGCAATAACAAGTAATATGTTATTGATACACACAATGATGGAAATAAATTTATAGGGGATTTATGAGATTATGCTGAGTGAAAAAAATCAGTGGCAAAGGGTGCATGCTCTATGATTCCATGGACATAACATTCTTTAACTTAAAAAACAGCAACATAGAAACAGGGAACAGATGAGTGGTTGCTAGGGGTTACCGACTGGTAAGGGGGAAGGGCAGTAGATGTGACCATTCTGGGACAATGTGAGGGACTGACTCTCCTGCTGATGGAAACATTGTGTATCTTGACTGTATCTATCAGTATCCTGGTTGTGCTATTGTGCTATAGTTCTACAAGACGTTACTTACCATAGGGGAAACTGGGTAACTCTAGTGCTCGCTCTTATTTTTCACAAGTGTATATACAAGTATATACACACACACACCACTATCTCAACATTTCAAAAATGTTAAATTTTTAAAATAAGGAAATCATAAAGAAGAAATATATTCTATTTTTGAAAAGGAAGAAATAGGAAAATTGTCAATGACTAGAGTAGAATATTCCATTTCTTCAATTATTTTAGCTCCTAGCCCAGTTGTTTCCAAAAGTTCACCTGGGAATCCTTTCAAAAATTCCAAAGCCCGGGCTATCCTCCAGACCAATTAAATCACAATTTCTGAATATAGGACACGGCCATCATTGCAATTACAGAATCAGACATTGCTTCATTTTATAGTGTAACAAAGTATAAAATTAAAGTTTCTTCTGACCTGTGTCCACTAGCAAAGCAAAGCTTTCCTCTTTGCCCTAATTAGGAGCTCCTGGAAATATTAGGTCCATCTTAGATGTCTGTTTAAATTAAGTTTATATTTAAAATTCCCCAGGGCAACTTTGCCATGGTAGCCATAAGACATGCAAACAAGGAATGTCTGCATATGGAGCATGCATAGAAAAGGAACGCTATTTTGTTTAAGTCGTTTTACAAACTCACATGCTTTTCACTTTCAATCGTACTCTCCATTTGATGCGATACACCTATCAAAATGTTTTTCCACTCCTCAAAACAGTTTTTGAACTCATCAATTTTGATGCCTTTTAGTGCTCCTGCTGTGTTTTGCTTCATCCTTCCTACATTGGCAAAATGTTTCCCTTTGAGGACGTCTTTCTTCCAGGGAAACAAACAAAAAGAGTTGCTCTGGGTGAGATTGGATGAATAAGGAGGATATGGGGCACAGGGGTCATGCCACTGTGGCCAAAAACTGCTGAGCACTCAGCTTGGTGTGGGCAGGTGCGTTGTCATGGTGGAAGAACCAGTCACTTGTTTGCCACAATTTCTTCCACAAATTGTGATGCAACCTTCTCAAAACTTCCAGATAAAAACTGTTTGGGGGTTTGATCTGGAGGAGCAAATACCAAATGTACTACAAGAGCCCCGCCCTCCAAAAAGATAATTCCACTCTTTTGGAAGGGTCCCCAACATGTAGAAAACCCCATGAGCTCAGTACTCTGGGGCCCATTTCACTGAAGAGGAAACTGAGTCTGAGAAAGATTAAGCAAGTACTTTAATGTCTACAGCTGCTGAGTGACAGACTTTGCATTTCAGCGTTAAACTTGGAAATGAAACAAGTCCATTGCACTTTCTACCTGACCCAAATGGCTAATAGGCAAAGAAGGGACAGATCATTCTGAGAAGGGAACCAATGGGTGACTGCACAGGTCTAGCACCATGGGTAAGACTCAAGAGTGTGAAAGGCCGTGGGGAGGCCATCCAGGTGGAGGAAGTGGCAGGATACTTCTGGCATGGGGAAGAGCATGGCCTGGCATATTTTAGGAGCTGATGGGCCGGGAGAGACGCAGATTAGGAAAGGCAGTGCTGGTATCAGTTAGAGGTTCTGCATGACCCACCATCAGGTGAGAGTCACACACTACTTTTCAGCTTAGCAGAAGATTTGGGGTTGACAATTTAAGATTGAAAGTTAAGAGTAACGTTACCATGCTACATACCTATACTATTTTTGGTTGCTCAGTTTCAAAAAATGAAAGGCAAACTTCAGGATTTAGTTATTATTAATAATAAAGTACTTTAATAAACCATACGGCACCTGTGTCGGGAGCAGTGGGGAGTTCTGTAAGGGACGGTGCGAATTCCTGAAGGAGGGAGAACGAGTCTCCCTTTGACTTCAGCGAATGGGGTTTATGATGTCAGTAGACGCCTCCTAAAGATTACTTGGATTTATGGAGATTAAGAGACACATTTCTCAAGGTATAACTTGAGAAAAATGTAAGACCCACTGAAAAAATCTTGGAATAACTCCAGTAATTATTTCATCCACTCCCAAAGAGGGGGTGATAGGGCTGAGGAACAAACAGTGACATCCTGGCATGGAAAGGGCATCTAAGAAAACCAAAATGTCCCAGTAGATTCGGAGGCAGACTTTGAAAAGAGCAAAGGGAGCTTATGTTCCTCTCTGGTTTTTGGGAAGAACTGGGTTAGCCCCAGCCCACCCTATACAGCCATCACCTCCTTCCTGCGAATAGAAGATGAAGTCATCAGGTTATTAGCAAACTTTTTCTTGATTAAAAAAAAAAAAAAACATGTCCCAAGCCCTACACGTGAACACACTGAACATCGACCAGCTGCCAGGAAGTGGCTCTTTGTCCAGCTGAGAGCTGGAAGGGACCACAGTGAGGTGAGGGCGTTGACCTCAGCCCCTGTGGGTGACCTTGGCCTCTTCCCGGACCATGTGCCTCCCCACGTACCTGGCGAGTCCGGGGGCTGCGCAGTCCCGCAGCGCAGCGCCAGCCTCTGCTCACAGTGCTCAGCCAGGCCCACCGCGGCCCGGAGCTGCCCCGTGCCCGCCGCGTAGGCGAAGGAGGCCGCAGAGCGTGGGACCCCACGGGGTGCGCCCCGGACGGTCACCGCGACGGGGCCGCCATGCTGCATCACGGTCCACGCGGCGTCTGTGGGGCAGAAAGGGGAGAAAGGTGGTCATGGGGCTGCAGAGGTCGGCAGGAAGGTGCAAAGAGCGCAAGCATTGTTTCACGGTCTTCTGAAATTTTTCACATTCTTCTTAAATTTTTTCCTTTTCTTAAATTTTCATTTTCTTAAATTTTTTCATTTCAGAGATGTGGTCTCACTCTGCTGCCCAGGATGGAAGGTGGTGGCGCGATCATAGCTCACCGCAGCCTTTAACTCCTGGCCTCGACGGGTCCTCCTGCCTCAGCCAACCGAGTCGCTGGGACCGCAGGCAGTTGCCACTGTGCACGCTCATAATTTATTTTTATTTTTTTTGTAGACAGGGTGTCTGCAAGGTTGCCCTGGCTGGTCTCGAACCTCAAGAAAGCCTCCCTAGCCTTGACCTTTCAAAGCGCTGAGGCGAAGCCTCTTTTATTTGAATCAAGTTTTTAATTGAAATTTGTATTGCAGCATGCTTGCAGCAAGTGCAGGGGCGGGCGTGGATGTGCATAACACCATCATCTGAACTCGACCTCTGAGAGAAATTATTTTGTGGAAACTAATGATTAAACTTCTGTGACATCATAGCTAAAAGTATCTGACATCAGCAATTACTTTCTAGTTTTTGACACCATTTTGCACATCAACCCAAGCATGAGGCCAAACTTACCGCGTGTACACTTATCTTTTAAAAAATCATCTGTATTTTTCTCATCTGGATGTGCATACGTTTCTCGCATTGTCAAATACACGTATAAAAGATACATTTTAGGATGATGTGACCCACATACTCATGGAATAGAATAGAAAGTGGCTCTATTAAAATAAAATTGTTAAATTGTGTCAGCCTCTCCGTCAGTGACGGAGCACTGAAGAACCACAGGCCTTGAGTATCTCTTCCAGGGGTTAACCCTGGACGTCTGACTTCCTGCTGGCCTAATTGCTGATGTATTCCTGTCCCTTTGATTACTTAATTTGTTTTGATGAAATAAACACAACAACTCCACAATTTTATACAGGAAAAAACACACTTTGTGTTTTTACTGTCTCAACAACGACCCTCTTGCCTGGAGTGTTAAACATCACCCAGCTGCATAAATACCTGTGATTCAGTGGGTAGAAGCTGACTTGAAGTCACCTTCCATTTTGGAGCTGTCTGCTCCTTTAGTCTCTAAGAAGATATATTCAGTGTAAAGGACATTTTACATTAAAATGTTTTTAAACTGGAGAGAATGGGACGCATGCGTATGGAGATATCTCTATCTCTATCTATATATATATAATATATATTTTCTTTTTAAGAATGAAGAGTCAAAACAATGTGACGGGCTTTACATTGAGAAATGACCCTCCCATCCATCACATCTCAGGATTTTTAATGACTTGGCCGCTACAAGTGCATGATGCCAATTTCACCTCCTTACTGTCGCACGCACACTCTAACATATCAAAACAACAAGTTAGGAAGGGCAAGAAAAGGGCAAGATCCAAGTTAGGAAGGGCAAGAAAACCAGCAGTGCTCCTGGACTCAGGACTGTCATTTCTCTCCCACTGCACCGTCATAGAGGCCCCGGAGAGCAAAGGGGTAACAGCCACAAAAGAGCAGCGAGTCAAGAGAGAATCTGCAAATTTAAATAATGAACTCAATTTTCTGTTCTCACTAAAGAAGGCTCTAAGTTCCCACAGCAGTTTCAGTTTCACGGGTTCTTGTCTTAATAATGTTCCAACTAAGCTTTTTTTAATCCAAAAAATGTAAAAACCTGGCATTACTCCTTCCATATCAGCTACTGTGCGCTTACGCTCAAGTCTCATCTATCAACTGAATCAAACATAGAGGAAACTTCTAGAATATAAACTGGGCATGAGGGTGATCAGTCATGTGCCATTTTTTTGTCATGTGTTCATGGTTTGCAGTGCAGTGGGAGAGAAATGATGGTCCTGAGTAGCTCGCATGGGCTGGCAGTCAGCATGATAGATTTGCAGTCATGCATGGTCAAAATGTAATAATGGAAAACATCCTCAATACTGAGAAAGGAAGTGTTGAGAATAAATCTGTAAAACTGTTTTCCTGAAGAGTAGCCTAGTAATCTAGAGACATTATGAGATATGTGTTTGTGTTTATAAAATTCCACTGAAGTCACTACTCCTTATGATATCAGTAGTTAAAAACAAAAACAAAACAAAAACCAAAAAACCAAGAAAGGGCATAGACAATTGTCATGCTTCTCTAATTGTTCAGAATTTATTTTAATAGATTGTAAGCATATTGGAGCTAGAAAGGATCTTGGCATCTGATGGACCTCCTATATCATATTTATGAAGAAGTAAACACTTCAAGCAGTCCGTACAAGGGTTCCAGAGGTGTGGTTGAGTCAGACACAAAATGTGTGTTCTACTCACTAAAGCCTGTGTCATTGGCCCATAGCAAGGGAGGCTACTGGTTGAGTCTTCTTCTTCTCCCTGTAGTGCAAATACATCTCTAATTTATAAAACTACACTTATTTAACATCGTAATTTGATTGGGATTAGCAGTACAAATGCTCCTCAATTATGCTGGGGTTGTATCTAATAAACTCACAGTAAGCTGAGAATATCAGTAGAAAATGCATTTAATACACCTAGCCTGCTGGATGTCACAGCTTAGCCTAACCTACTTTGTGCTCAGAACCTACATTAACCCACAGTTGGGCAAACATCATGTAACACAATGCCTAGTTTATAATAAAGTATTGAATGCTTCATACGAGTTATTGGATACTGTACTGAAACTCTAAAAAAGAATGATTGTGTGGGTACTCAAAATACAGTCTCTACTTGAAAGTGTATTATTTCCACATTGTAAAGTTGAAGAATTATGAGTGGGATCCTTATAAATTTGGGATTATCTGTATTTAAATAATAAAATGTTCTCAATCTATCATATGAGATCCCACAACATCTGGGATCCCATTCCCATGTATCCAGGAAGGAAAATAAAGTAAGATCTGTGATGTCCTGTTTTTAGGAGTATATGCATTAATTTTTGGAGAATTGAATCTTTTATTTGTTGAAGAAAGCATTTGTTTACTTTTTAAGGGTAATTTCGCAGGGTACAGAATTCTAAGTTGGTATTCTTATTTTTCTTTCAACACTTTAAACAGCTCACTCCGCTCCTGCTTACATGGTTTCTGAAGTCAACTGTAAAATTTAAAATTTATCTTTGCTCCTCTGTAGATCAGGTGTTATTTTCTTCTGATTTATTTTTGTTGCTGGTTTAATTTTAGTTTAAAGATGGGGGTGCAATTCAGGGTTAGGTATACAAATGGTCATTATACAGATAAAGTTTGGGTTTCATTTTGGTCCCCACTTTTCTTCTGATTACTTTCAAGATTTTCTCTTTTCCTTTGATTTCTACAGTTTGAGTGTATATGCCCAGGCGTAGTTTTTTTGGTATTTACCCTATCTTAGCTTCTCTGAACTTCTTGGATCTGTGGTTTGGTGTCTGATATTAATCTGTGGAAACTTTCAGTCATTATTGTTTTAAATATTGCTTCTATTTCTTTCTCTTTCTTCTAGAATTCCCTTTATGTGTACAACCTTTTATAGTTGTACCACTCTTTTCAGATATTGTGTTCTGGGTTGGTTTGTTTTTTGGGGTTTTTTTTGCTTTTCAGAGCTTTGTTTTATTTTTTCCTCTTTTGCTTCTCAGTTTTGAAAAGTTTTACTGAGTCTCTATTCAAACTTAGAGATTCTTTCCTCAACTATGTCCAGTCTACTAATGCACTCATTAAAGTCATTCTTCATTTCTATTACAGTGTTTTTTATCTCTAGAATTTCTTTTACTTCTCTCTGAGCATTTCCATCTCTCTGCTTGCATTGTTCATCTGTTCTTTCATGCTATCTACTTTCCTTATTGGTCCCCTTACTATGTTAACCATCGTTGTTTAAATTCCAGGTCTGATCATTCCAACATCCCTGACTATCTGAGTCTGGTTCTGTGCTTGCTTTGTCTCTTCCAACTGTGTTTTTTGCCCTGGGATTTTTCTTAATAGCAGGGCATGATGAACTGGGTAAAAGTACTTTAAAGAGGTCTTCAGTCATGTAAGAAAAATGTGTGAGAAGGGGTTCCTCACGTTAGCTGGATTGTTTGATTCAGGGGATTTTGAAGATAAAGGGTATTCCTTGGCAGGACATGTATTTCTTTCTCTTCAGTACTTTGCTGTATAGGTGACTCTGAGTTTTCTGAACTTCCCCTGTGAAGTTTTAATATTCTTTGGCAATCTTTGTTCACGCATTTTTAATGCCCAGGTACTCTCAGTTGTCTGTTTTCTTTTTCCTTGGGTCTTCCTGCAGACCCATTAATCCTGTCCAAATTTATGAAACGTGAGGGCCTTTCTTCACAAAGAATGAGAACTTTCCTCACAATGAATGAGTACTACAAATTCCAGATTTCTACTTTCTGGAGAGTTGGAAGAGCTCAGTGACAACACATTTCTGTAAAAATTTAAATATCCAAGAAGCATTTTACTGTAATCTTCTACAGTCAAGCTGTGTTTATTTGTAATAATATCTAAACTAGGAGTGGTTTTAAGATATCAAATAATCAAAGAATCAAATTTCTTTGCAGTACACACAGATAACCAAATTAAGATGTGCGTAAGCCGGGTTCGGTGGCTTAGCCTGTAATCCCGCGCCTTTGGGAGGCTGAGGTAAGTGGATTGCCTGAGCCCGTGGGTTCGAGACCCGCCTGGGCAGCGAGACCTCATCTCTACAATAAATCAAAAAAATCAGCCGGGCGTGGTAGCGCATGCCTGTAATTCCGGCTACTTGGAAGGCTGAGGTGGAAGGATCGCCGGAGCCCAGCAGGTCCAGGCTGCGGTGGCCAGGAGCGGCCACTGCACTCCAGTCTGGGCGACAGAGTGAGACTCCAACTCAAAAAAAAAAAACCCAAAAATCAAAAACAAACAAGATGTGCATAAAACATTACCATAAGCAACCCCTTCAGTTCCCTCCTGCTCTGGGATCTTTCCTATTCTCTCAATAAATCTTAATTCCTCAGAAAAAAAAATTAACATATATCCTGGGAGTGCCAAAAAGTGTATACACATTTTAAGAGATGTTATCTATGTATTACACTTTTTGAAATACTTTTCTGAAGTGTCTGGATGCTGATGGTAACAAGTTTGAGTACCTCTTAGAAATGCAGAAGTCAAACATGACTTGTATTCATCTTGTGTTATTGGAATATATTGACTATTACAATTTTCATACAGCTTTCTCTTTTCTTAAATTGTGTATACATTTTTTGGCACTCTGTATATTATTTCTTAGCATTTTCAAAGAACTTTGTCTTTTTAAATTTAAAGAATATGTAAATCACAGAATCACAGCTTTGTATTTCATCATGATGCGTGTGAATAGATGTATAACAAACAGTGTACTCTGGCACGACACAAAGTCTTGCCTAGAATCCAACCCAGGTAAACCAGAATTACAAGAAAATGTTGTTGACAACAAAATTAACAAATACATGTTTAATACTTCTACTCAGCAAGCATGTAACTGTCAAACTGCGGGCTTCAATAATGCTGCCAACTAGGTAAATTTCACCTTGGTTTATTCTGATTGTATATAAAAACAGCAGACAGACGCATCTAAAGGTTATTCACGTACCTGTCATATTGCAGTACACAAGGAACGGTCCCAGGGGGCCACTTCCGTCTGCATCAACATAGTAGAGCCCTGAAGGATTCCCTTGGTATTTGTGGGCTTCGCAAGACCGTTCATAGACAGCTGGAGAGGAACACCGAGGAACACCATCCGTCAAAAACAGAATGGAGTCCTCAATATTTTAAATTCATGTTCAAAAAATTTCCATTGCTGAATTACAGACATTTGATAAGTATTAACCATTGTCATTTCTTATCAATGTGTATGGCATTGTATTTGATTAGATGAAAGAAGAAAATGGCATTTTAAAAATTAAATGTGTTTTTATTAACAAAGGAGAAGGAAATTACCTAGTCAAAATGAACTTAAATGTTAGATGTTGTTAGGTTCTGGATAAATATTTGATATACCGTGTATTTCTATTTTGAGGAAGAAGAAAATAGTATATTGGTGTTTAAAAATGGAAGATGTGTTTACAATGGGAATGTGATATCATCTTCAACAAAAAGTCCTTTGGCAATGTCTAGAGATTTTATTTTCTATACATAAATGCTCTCCTTTTGCTTTTAGGCAAGAAAGCATAAAAATTCTGAAATACAATGCAAAAGGTTTGAAGAGATATGGTATGGAAACCTGTGAATCTGAGTTCCACATGATGCTGAGACACAGTTCTATTCAAATTCATGGCAACTATATTTCAGAATTAAATGCTATAATTAAGGATGAAATCCTCATTCTACCTGTAATAACTGAATATCTGAAGTACATTAGTTTTAGCCTACCTAAATAATCTGGTATTATTCAATAAGCATGCTGTGAAGTACCTTTAAATTATGCAGTCATTATACCCTTTGCTTAAAAGCAAACTACAAATGAACATTTTAAAGCGATAAATATAACTTATAAGCCAGCAACTTCTCTTCATTAAAAAATAATTAAAGTTTAAAAAACAAACGTATTTTGCAAATGACATTTCAAGGTAATTGAAATTCAAAACAGCAGAGAGAGTGTTTTTTGAGAGATGTCCCTGTATAATGTTAATTTATTCTGACATAATCGAACATTTTCATGTCTGCCAGTAAATGTTTTACCAAGCACAAGGGACGGAATTAACATCGGCAGGTGATGGACACTGTTGATCTCCAGGATACGTTTAAAAGAAAGAGCAGCAAGACCCTGCTGGCTGGCAGGCAAGCACCCACCTAGAAGAGTGAAAGGATGCTAACAGCTCCTGAGAGAAGCCACTTGTGGGAGGCTTTGTCGAACTCTCTCACTGGAGCCCTACCTAGCAGCCTTGCCTGCCTCATCCCATTTTGGCATCTCCACCCACAAGGCTCTGAATAGAGTAAACAGATGAAATTTAAGGGAAAAGAAATGGTCATATGGGAAAGGGAAGGGAATACCTTTACGCCACCATCAGAGGACATTTTTAATTTGACCACACTATCTACATTTACTTTCATAAATATTCACTGTGTTTTTACACACTTAAGGCAAAACGCAAGGAAGGATATGGGAATTATCTTTCTCTCATTTCATAAAATAGATTTAAAAACTCGTTTCTTCGCAAGAAAAAAAAAATCTTACAACTAAGCAACCTTAAGGTTAATGTGGCCAACAACCAAACAAGAATTATTCCACAGTAAATTGCCCCAAATCAGTGGGGACCCCTTAACAAATGTGGTAGGTGAAAATGTAAGTAGAATGGATTGCTTTTCTGTCATTCTTTATTGTCTTTGCTTTCGGTGTGTTTATTTATTTAAGTAGATACACAGATTTATAAATATCTGGCAGGTTTTACTCATGAATAAGAATGGTTAGCTTTTGGTGCAGGGTATGTTTGGATGGAGAACAAATATTGAGGAGGGTAATTAGGATAACTTTTGTTTTATGTAAATTGTTTGACTTTTTAAATGATAATGTATGTATGTATTATTAATTGCATTATTGTCCAAAACAAAAATAACTTATTTAGCAAGGTGCAGCAGTCTAGTCTTATGGTCAATGACTATGGGCTTGGCAAAATTCTACCTTTAGTTAGAGTATCTATCTGAAAACCACAAAACAGCCAACATAAGTATTAGATTAGCTTGACATTTGAGATGATTCCTTTCTTCAATCACCTAATATTTTCTCTCAGAATTGTTTGCAATTATACTCTAATTCCATCGAATAACCATGCACTAACTTGGTTCATTCATTAAAGGCAATATCTAAGAGACGATGCTTGGTATGGAGGAGGGTATAAAGGAATTATTGAGCAACACATAGGATTCAGCATCTGCTGTGTGTAAGATACTATGTTTGGGGGGTGGAAAATACACAGAAGTAAAGGATCTGGTCCTTTACTAAGTGATTTTACCAAGATATTCTGCCTCTGGTTTTAGAGGCAACTCAACTCCTAGAAAAAGTAGGATGACTTTAGAAATAGAAAGCCTTCCAGTATTAAGATCATACTTGACACTGTAATCTGTAAAAGAGCTGACCATGGACTGTCTCCTCTTTTGCTCAGATCATTTCTAGAACCTGAAAGCTAGAAGTACAGGGTTCTTATCTAGTCTCGTTTGCAGTTTAAAATTCAACACTCTGCCTCGCTCCTGTAGTTTTTGTGAAAATCTGATTAGTCACATGGAAGAGTTCTTGAAAGTTTTAAGTAGGACCTTAACATGAGCAAGTCAGTGAGAACTTTGCATCTTACTCCATTTCTTTGAAGATCTAGGAATGAGGAAAATAGTTCCTAAGGAGAGGTTGCTCACAAATGTCAGTAGAGATACACAAAAAGAAGAAAATCTTAAAAGCTAAAACAAAAGACAAAAACCAAAAGGAAAAAAAAATAGGCTTTTCAGGATCCTGTCATGTTCTAATTGTTAATAAATTACAGGTCAATAAAATGGCATGGCATCATTAATAAAACAAAAAACAACAAATACTGGTGAGGATGCGGAGAAAAGGGAACACCTCTGCACTGTTGGTGAGAATGCAAACTAGTGCCACCTCTACGGAAAACAGCGTGATGATTCCTAAAAGACCCTAGAAACTGATCGTCCATACAACCCAGCAATCCCCCTTCTGGGAATATACCTGGAGGAACTTAAATCACTCTACAAAAAAGATACCTACACATGCGTCACATGCATGTTTATTGCAGTACTATTCACAATGGCAAAAACATGGACCCAATCATGCTGCCCATCGAAACTGGACTGGATTTTTTTTAAGTGTGGTACATATACACGATGGAATATTACGCAGCCATAAAGGAGGACAAAATTATGGACTTTGCAGCAACTTGGATGGATTTAGAGTCTATAATACTCAGTGACCTATCACAGAAACGAAGAGCTGAGTGCCACATGTTCTCACTCAAAAGCAGCCCCTGAAGGTTTACCATAATACAATCAGAAAGGGATTGGTGGTTGCGACGCT
Source organism: Carlito syrichta (assembly GCF_000164805.1). Taxonomy (NCBI): domain Eukaryota; kingdom Metazoa; phylum Chordata; class Mammalia; order Primates; family Tarsiidae; genus Carlito; species Carlito syrichta. Next base: position 20,605 of record NW_006972806.1, on the reverse strand, counting down.
GCCTGGGTGGGGGAGGGGCACAGAGCATCAACAAGGGCACCTGATCTCAAACCAGGTAAGTGGGGACCAAATGGAGGCCCAAGCTTCACCTGTACGATGGCCACTTGTATGCCTAAATCTGAATTGTACCCACAGCTTTAAAATAAAATAAAATAAATAAAATGGTCTTTAAAATATACAGAGGACGAGGATGGTTTTTCGGTAAAGACAGATGATATTTAATATAGAAGAGACAGTGTAGAAATGTTAGACTGCATCCTCCCTTAGATGTGTTTCTCAGACTTTAATGCACATCAGGAGCATGTGGAAGGTGGGTTACATCAGACCCCTGGGTCCCCTCCCCAAGGATTCCAATTCGGCAGTTTTGAGTGAGGCCTGAGACTCTTTATTTGTAACAAGCTCCCAAGTGGTTTTGATTCTGCAGGTCCATGGTCCTGGAGCGAAGGCTCTGGAGCTAACTTTAGTAGCTCAGTACTCATTGTGTCACTGACATATTGGGGGCTCATTGCTTAACCTCTTCTTGCCCTCACCTCTGCAATGAAGACAGCAATGGTACTTTTTTCCTAGAGCTACTTTAGGGTTAAATGAGTTAATATACAAAAAGCATTAGAAGTGAACAGGCATATTTAAGTGCTCAACAGAGGTAGACTTTTGGAATGATTCACTTTCCAATCATCACCACCATCAAAGAAAATCACTGTTGTACAAGGCCTTAAAGGTGCTGGACTTTCTAGCTTACCGTGTATCATTCTCAGTTCGTTATTTTTTAATCTTTAATTTGTATTAAATTTAACACCGAGAGTCTACCAACTGGTTGTTTTCCCACCTTTCTTGGACTGAAAGAATTCTCAGAATTAAAAGTGTGGCCCAACTCAAGTAGTGGACCAAGAAGTGACATCGTGCATTCTTGACTTAATTTAATTTTTCCCTCGATGATATCTCATTCCTTTATACTTGTTTTCCCACTGCTTGCCAGTTTCTTTTCTTTTCTCGACCCTACTTAGTGCTACATATTTCTGTGTACTGCCTCAACATCCTTGTGTTAAATGGGGTGGATTAAAAATAAACTAGAAATTAATTGGGTGCTAAAATACCTCTTCTGATGTATTTGCATGATTGCAAATATGCAGATCCATATAAACAAGTAATGAAAATGAAATGACAAAGACATCCTAATAGAAATGAGAACAATGAGGCGTGAAGCTTACAGGAATGGCAGGTCTCGCCTGTGTAGCCTGTGCCCCGACAGTCGCAGGAGAAGGTTTCCCACGACTGGGAACACTCACCCCCATGTTCACAGTAGCTGGGCAAGCACCTAAAAGAAAACAGACACAGCTGCTACTTCGATTTTTCAATCATCATAAAATACCAGGTTAATGTGAAAGAACAGCACATACAAGAAAATTCCACAAGACGTGACACTGGGTCTGTCATCAACGTTCTCTGATCATAGTGATACATTTTAGATCAATATACCCATTAATATACAGCCGATTATTGTGTATCTGTGAGATGAATTTTCAACATTTTTTCCCCCAAGGGACACAATGATAATTCCTCATGTGGATGGCAAAAATCAATTACATACATAAAATCATAAAATGTGCCATGCTCCATTAATACATTGTGGACAGTTGAAAAAGAAGTAGTGAGGGAGAGATAAAGAGGAGGAGAAAGGAACAGGGTGTATCTTCAGACACCTAGTGACACAGGTCCAGGAATTTTGGAACAATTAATTTAGGTCAGCTTGTCACTTTTTAGACTTAGAGTTCTCAGAATTAAAAGCATGGCCCAACCCAAGTAATGAAACCAGAAATTACATCATGCATCCCTGATTTAATTTGTTATCCTTTATTATATCTCATTCTCCTATATGCCAATACTACCCAAAGCAACCTACAGATTCAATATAATTCGTATCCAAATCCTGATGACTTTTTTTTTTTTGTAGAAATAGAAAAATCTATCATAAAATTTATGTACAACCTCAAGGGCCCCTGAATAGCCATTTCAATCAATCTTGAAAAAAGGAGAGCAAAGTTGGAGGTCTCACACTCCCAGAGTTCTCTGGGCTTGGTTGTCTGCCTCTATAAAATTGGGGTGGCTGTCCTGGCCTGCTTTCCCCCAGGAGCATTAGAAGAACATGAGGAGGGTGCACTCTGGAAACTAGCCAGATGTGACTCAGAGAGGAGACTTGATCAAGAAGTGGTGGTGGCCTTCTTGAGCCCTGGCCAGGATGGCAATGCCCCTATCTCTGCTCACTTTCTCCCACTGCTGAGAATAAGGTTAAAAATACAGGATGAAACAAAGGTTCCTTAGCACCACTGGCCTTCCAGGCCAGTGATCTTCCAGGCTATGGTCCCAGCAGCTGGAAGATAAGGCTGGCAGGGAAGAAGTGGTCCTGCTGCAAAGGCCAGGGTGTGAGGCCCAGGCGTGCACCTGCTCTGGCCCGGCGGGGAAGAGACAGGCAAGGGGTTGGCAGGTCGTGAGACCTCCTAGCTGTGGAGGGAGGACAAAGGCCAGGTAGGGAGCTGGAGCATGGAGGTGACAGGAAGTCCCAAGAGCCTGTGCTCGGTTTCTTGAGGGACCCTCCGAGAAGGACCCAGGAGGCTGGGGAAGAAGAAACCACAACTTTCCCTGGTCCGTCCATCCCTCTGACAACTCCCACCCAGGCTCTCCCGCAGTCCGCCACCAGCCAAGGGTCAAGACTTCGACTAATTACATGGAGTGAATCCGTTCAGAGCAGAACAGCTGTGGGCAATCCGAATCCCAACACTTCAAACATTTCAAGGACCAAAAGGAGCCCCTCAGCAGTGAGGAGGAATTGAGGACATGAGGATGGCTGGGAGGCTGGCGTGGGGGAGGCCCACCCCCAAAATCTCTTTCTTTAAAAACCAATTATTCCTTTTCCTCTTCCTCATCCCCTCCTCATCTTCCTCTTCTCCTTTTCTCCCTCCTCTTTCTCCCCCCACTTCCTTCTCCTCCTCCTCTTCCACAGAAACCCCACTGAAACTTCTGCCACATGGCAGATGGGAAGACCAAGTTTCAAGATTGCAGAAGTCTGATGCGAGAGGTAGTTTTGGAACTTAAAACCTATGCAAACATCAAACACCTACTATTTGTGGCTCTGTTACCCAAAGCGTCCATTGCTTTGTTTATTTATTTATTTATTTAGCTTAGCCTAAAATTTTGATTTAAAAGAATTTCTCCCATATCTTTCTCTAAGTAGGATTTTTGGGCTTGGTATTTGAATAACATATGTTTCTATTTTATGAATTAAATTTTTAAGACAGCAACAAAAAGGCAAATACTTTTTTGGATATCCTTTTTTCAGAACACCCAAAAGCGAATTTTGAGGATTTCCAAACTGAATGTCTTGGAAACAGCAAAGACTTTTAGCTTTAACTCTGCAGAATCTCATTTTGTATTGCCAAAGTTTCCTAATTTTTATTGCTTTATAAAGTTCAGGTTAAAAAAATTAGAGGGAGTTAGACTTCTATGTTACTGATTTATGGAATGAAATACTGAATAACTTATGTTTGTAGCCTTCTTTGAAAAGAATTTGTATGTGCTTTCTTAAAACCCTTCTCTGCAATGATTATGGTGATTACTACACATGTCATGGCTGGAGTTTAACTGTGGCTTGTATACATAAGCTTAGCCAAGCATGTTTAGAAGTAACCTGGAGCACACTTGCAAAGCTTTTTTAAAATGTGGGTTCTTAGAGACCAAGTTAGACACCAGTGTAATGCCTGGGAATTAAGGGTTAAAATGAAACAGAGTTTAATCGCCAAACCTTTTTGTTTGTTTGTTTGTTTTTACTTCTTGAGCTACATGTACAAACAGGCAACGTGGATCACTTCCAGAAAATGGCAGCTTTGGGATATACTCTTGCGACAGATAGGGTGTGAATGACTCATGTTCTATAAGTAATTGGTAAGATATCAAAATAATGTCTTACAAGCTGAGAAAATCACATGTGTCACAGCTGAACTGACAACTCTCACCAGTGTGAGCCCGTGGGACACCTTCTCTTTCTCCGAGGACAACTGAGTAGAGATTGTTCCCCAGGCTCCCATTGAGTGGGGCCAGAAGCCTCCCCAGCTACCCTCTCCACGACCACAGCTTGGGGTTCCGGAGCTGGTGATGGAATGTAAATGTAATCCCTGGTCTGTGCTAAGAATTCTAATCCCAAGGCCAAGAGTGAGAGTTATTGCACAAATTCTTACTTTATACACCCCTAGTCTTTGAATTAATTTTTTTTCACTGCAAATCAACAGAAAGTTCTTGGGGGGAAATTATTCTCTTTTAAATAAATGAACTTTGAGAACATTTTTCATTTAGTAGGAATTATATTTTTACTATATCACTAAGTGAGAGTTGTACATTAAAACCTGTTGGCCAGGCTCGGTGGCTCAGCTTGTAATCCCAGCGCTTTGGGAGGCCGAGGTGAGTGGATTGCCTGAGCCCGCGGGTTCGAGACCCGCCTGGGCAACTTGGCGAGACCTCATCTCTACAAGAAATCAAAAAATTAGCCGGGTGTGGTAGTGCGCGCCTGTAGTTCCAGCTACTTGGAAGGCTGAGGCGGAAGGATCGCCGGAGCCCAGCAGGGCGAGGCTGTGATGGCCGGAAGCGGCCACTGCACTCCAGTCTGGGTGACAGAGTGAGACTCCAACTCAAAAAAAAAAAAAAAACCTGTCTAGCTGGAGAGATAATTTTGCAGTTAGTATTTTTAAAACAGTTGACTGGCCAGACACAGTGGCTTAGATCTATAATCTCAGCCCTTTGGGAGGCTGAGGCAGGAGGATGGCTTAAGTCCAGGACTTTGAGACTAGCTTAGACAATACAGTGACACCTTGTCTTTACAAAAAAAAAAAAAAAATTAAATAAACAAAAATAAAATTTAAAATATTGACTAGGTGTGACAGTGCACACCTGTAGCAACTTTGGAGATTGAGGCAGAAGAATTACACGAGCCTTGGAAGTTGAGGCTGCAATGAGTCGAGTGAGTGATCATGTCATGACACTCCAGCCTGGGCAGGAGACAGAATGAGACCTCAACCCAATAAATCAGCAGATACATAAGTAGCATTGCTTTACTCATTAAAAATGAATAGAAAGCGAAACAAAATGGAGAACTTTCTGAATCACGCAACCCCCGAGGCTGAAACAAGAAAAAAATTGAGACCCTAAATAAACCAAAAACAATCCAGTAAACTGACTCCGTCACAAGACCCACCAAAAAAAAAAAAGCCCTGGACCAGATGGCTTTCCAGCGGAATTCTACAGAACATACAAGGAGGAGCTGACATCAACCCTATTGAAAGTATTCCAGGCAATCAAGAAAGACGGAACTCTCCTCAAATCATTTTATGAAGCTAACATCATACTGATACCCAAACCGGGCAAAGACCCAACAAAGAAAGAGAACGAGAGACCAATATCCCTGATGAACATAGATGCAAAAATCAACAAGATCTGAGCAAATTGGACCCAACAACACATCTCAAAAATCATCCCCCATGACCAAGCAGTCTCCATCCCCAGGACACAGGACTAGTTCAACATCTGCAGGACCATAAACGTAATTAAATACATCAACAGATGTAAAATCAAGAACCACTTGATTGTATCACAAGATGCAGAACAGTTTTCAACAAAATCCAGCATCCATTCTTGATTAAAAAAAAAAAAACCCTCAAACACCTAGGTATAGAAGGAACATAAAATAGTAAGAGCTATCTACAATAAACCCACAGCCAACAACATATTACTAAATGGACAGAAATTGGAAGCATTTTCCCTGACAACCAGAACAAGACAAGGCTGCTCATTCTTACCCCTCCTGTTCAACATAGTATTGGAAGTCCTACCTAGAGCAGTCAGACAGAGGTGCAAATCAGGGGTATCTAAGTAGAAAAAGAGGAAGTTAAGCAATTCCTCTTTGCAGGGGATATGATCCTATACCTGGAAAACATACAGGACTTTGTCAAAAAACGCCTTGCGCTGATAAAGGACTTTGGTAAAGTCTCAGGGTACAAAATTAATGTACAAAAGACAGTCACATTTTTACATACCAACAACAAACAGGCAGAGAACCAAATAAAAAGCACAATCCCATTCATAATAGCCACAGACAAAAAAATGAAATACTTTGGCATCTTCTTAACCAGAGAAGTGAAAGATCTTTTCAACAAAAAATATAAAACACTACTCAGAAAAATAAAAAAAGACACAAATGGAAAAATAATCCATACTCATGGATTGGAAGAGTCAACAATGACAAAGATGTCCATTCTACCCAAGGCAATCTACAGATTCAATGCATTACCCTTTAAATTACTGACATCATTCTTCTCAGACCTGAAAATGACAATACAGAAATTCATATGGAAACAAAAATGACCATAAATAGCCAAAACAAACCTCAGCAAAAGAAACAAAGTGAGAAGTATCACACTCCCAGACTTTAAACTTTATTATGAGGCTTCAATAATCAAAACTACCTGGTATTGATACAGGAACAGGCATATAGACCAATGGAACAGGACAGAGATTCCAGAAGCAAAGCCTTAATTTCTCAACCAACTCATCTTTGATAAAGCCTTCACCTATAGCCATAGGGAGAGGAAAACCAATTGAGTAAATTGACCACTTGCAGAAGAATGAAAAAGGATCCCTACCTATCACCATACACAAAAGTCAACTCTAAATGGATCAAGGTTCTAAACATAAAACCTCAAACTATAAGAATCTTAGAAAACACAGGGGACACCCTTACAGAAATTGAAGTAGGCAAGCAATTTCTGATAAAAACCCCAAAAGCTCATGCCATAAGAGATAAGATAGAAAAGTGGGACCTCATCAAACTAAAAAGCTTCTGCAAAGCAAAAGAAACCATCAAGAGAGTGGGGAGACAGCCCACAGAATGGGAAAAAATATTTGCAACTGTGTATCTGACAAAGGCCTAACAACCAGAAACTCAGACATACCAAAAGGAAAAGCACAAACAGCCCCATTAAAAAGTGGGCAAAAGACATGAATAGACACTTCTCAAAAGAAGACATATGAGCAGCCAACAAATACATGAAAAAATGCTCAGCCTCACTCATCATCAGAGAAATGCAAATCAAAACCACATTGAGATATCACCTAACTCCCGTAAGAATGGCCATCATCAATAAAACAAAAAACAACAGATACTGGCAAGGAAGTAGAGAAAAGGGAATTCTACACTGTTGGTGGGAGTGCAAACTAGTTCAACCTCTGTGAAAACAGTATGGCAATTTCTTTTTTTTTTTTTTGAGTTGGAGTCTCACTCTGTCGCCCAGACTGGAGTACAGTGGCCGCTCCCAGTCACCGCAGCCTCGACCTGCTGGGCTCTGGCGATCCTTCCGCCTCAGCCTTCCGAGTAGCTGGAATTACAGGCATGCACCACCACGCCCGGCTGATTTTTTGATTTATTGTAGAGATGAGGTCTCGCTGCCCAGGCGGGTCTCGAACCCGCGGGCTCAGGCAATTCACTCACCTCAGCCTCCCAAAGGCGCGGGATTACAGGCTGAGCCACGGAGCCCGGCTTGGCAATTTCTAAAAGAACTAGAAATTGATGTTCCATATGAACCAGCAATCCCCCTTCTGGGAAAATACCCGGAGGAACTCAAATCATTGTACAAAAAAGATACCTGTGCACGCATGTTTATTGCAGCACTATTCACAACAGCAAAGACAGAACCAACTGGGACGCCCATCGAAAGTGGACTGGATAAAAGAAATGTGGTATATATGCATACAATGAAATATTATTCAGTCATAAAGAAGGATAAACTTACGGACTTTGCAGCAACTTGGATGAATTTAGAGTCTATCATACTCAGTGATCTATCACAGAAACAAATAACTGAGTATCACATGTTCTCACTCATGAGTGGACCCTGAATAGCTAGCATACTACTACAAGAAAGGGATTGGCAGTAGTGGGACCTGTCCAGGGCAGAGAGGACACATAACATCAATAAGGGTACCTGATCCTAACCCAGGTGAAGTGAGATCCATAGAGAGGCCTGAACTTCACCTGCACTTATATACCCAGTCCTGAGTTGTATCCCACATCATTAAAAAAAAAAAAAAAGTGAATGCCAAAGGCACGGCATTAAAGCATGTCATGTGCAGAAATATTATTTCTCCAGTGATATCTTTTAGCCAAAATCTTTAGAAACATGAACCAACAGGCGGCATAACTGTGATTGCAATACTTAATTTTAAAAAATTAAAATGCTTTTCTCATCTTCTCCATATTTCATTGAGTTTATGGCATTAGGCACATATCTTCTTCATTGATCTCTATGGGTCAAGCTTTACTGGAAGGAGAGATTACTTATTTTCTCTGCAGAAGACGTGGCATTGGGTAGTTGATGAGGAATGGTAACCCGTCAAATTCCCTTACCCAGAAAATATCATCCAAGGGATGGAAGTGTGGTTAAAAAAGCTGGCTTGTTAATTACGAACCGCATAAGTTGTGATGATATTAAGTTAAAAGTCCTAAGATAAGTAACTTCTAATAAAATACTATCATTTGAAAAAAATGATGCTTATTCGATCAAAAATGGAGTTTTCTAATCCTCTTTGTAAATATGACACACTTTCCTCTGGAACGATATGGGAAAAAGGTAGAGAATAGAATGATTTTTTTCAGCTGGCACTCTCTCGCTCTCTCTCTCCCCTCATACACATTCCCTCTCTCTCTCCATACCTATATATGTAATTTTTTAAAAAAATTTTGAAGCAGCCATGCTAAAATGACCTGTGATCACCCTTACCTGTCTGTGATGCCACACGAGTCAATCTGGAGATCACCGAAACTCCCCAGTGCCCCCTGCTGTACCGAGAGAGGATCCACGGCTTTGTCACCAATGGTGATGAGCCTCAGGCAGCCCTGAAACCCGGCTAGGGGACGACTACACCCGGAGTCAGAGCTGTTGTGGGGACAGTCTGGACAGAGAGACAAAAGCACCAGCTGTGACAAAGCTCTTCCAGGACATTCATCATGTGAGCACTGCTGCTTGCCCTTGCTCACAGACACCAGAGGCATGGGCTTGGACATGGCGTGACACAGCCACTCCATCGCTCCAAAGGGGGTGAGGAGCCTGGGTTAGAATTGGTCAAATGTGAGATAATACCTGGAATTCAGCATTGAAAAAAAACAGAGGAAAACTCACATTTCAGATTCCTATAGAAGCAGTTATTGCCCATCCAAGTGAAGTTCAACTACTTTTAAAAATTCTCATTTAAGACATCATAACGCATTTCAGCATCAGGTAGCGTAAGCGAAAGAAGTTAAAATGGAGACAAAATTAAACTAACTGCAAGCATAACCCATATCTTATTTAGAATAGGCTGGACTTGTGAAGCATGAAGAATGATACTTAAAAAATACAGTTGGGTACTATTATTTATCTAAAATATGTTCAATATCTACCCTATAGATGTTGTTGTGTGTTGTGATGTGTCTGTGTTTGGGAATATTCAAAAGCATTGTTTTGTATTGATTAGGCAGAAATATTTAGATTTGCTCTTCTAGTAATTTTTTTTGGTATTGGGTGCTTTAATCAAATACATAAACAAGGACTAAATTGTAATGTTAACAACTTAACAACACAAAATGTAACCCGACCCACCACCCTTTTATGGTACATGATGATAAAAAAAAATTAGCAGTTTAGAATGTTGCATAAACAGAAATAGATAAACATTTGATTATTTCCAGCATTAGAAGTTGAATATTCAAAGTCTCTTCACGACCAACAACTAATCTCACCTGAATTATGAATGGCAATGCTTATGACATCATTTCCCTTCGCTGTGTGGGCTTTTCAGAAAGGCGATACTTTTACAAGAAGTATGGGGAAGGATACAACTTTGGCCTAAATTAAGCAATACTACCTCCACATCAGCCCAAGCACAGAGAAAAGTAGTGATTTAAACTTCTTCCCACTCTCTATGAACTAAAATATATAATCTAACATTGGATATGTGGCTCAAAGTTCACAAAATGAGTAAAGAATAAGATGAAAGTACACAATATAAGTTAAAGAAAAATAACACAATAATTGTAGAATGCCTTTTGATTTAAAGACAATTGGTTGGAGAGTCATATCAATGCAGAATAAAATAACAAGGCATTTCTCTCAATCAGGGGTCTGCAAATGTTTTCTGTAAAAGGCAAGGTAGTAAATATTTTAGATTTTGTGGGTCACATATGGTCTCTGTTGCTTATTCCTCACTTTATTTTTACAGTCTTCTAAAAATATGAAACAATTCTTAGCTTGGGCCTATACAATAAGAAGCCATGGGCCATGATTTGTCTACCTCTGATCTAAATAAATACTTAATTTTAATATAAAAATATGAAAGAGGGACTTTGTTTCATAATGGCTTTATGCCAAAGACACTGTAAATTGAATATCTAATTTCATGGTATGCTATAAAATTTTAGCTTTTGAAAGGTTTTATTCTTTGCCTTACTTTCAAAGAGAAGGTTGTTTATGTTGACTTTACAAATATTATTTCTTTCAAACTTCTGGAATATAATTTCTTTATATCACCAATTGGTTAAACATTAGGTATTCAAAAATGACCACAGTACACTAATACTTATCTCATGGGGCTTGAGTTTTCTCAATGCTGTTCTGTCTTATCGGCTATTAAAATTTAAAAAACTGCAAAATAGGATATTCCCACTGTACTTACCTGTTTTTCATTTGTCTCTCTTTAACATAATATTGGCAAACACGTACAATTTCAAAAAATAGGCAATGAAGATCCCACTCAATGAAATCAATGAGGCATCCTCTTGATACCTGTACTCTGAATTCCTCCAAAGTATTTCCGTAAAAATTAAATGTTGTGTTTAGGTTTCTATTTTAATAGCTGAAGTCTTATCGCTTTAATATTTTAATACTTTCTACTTTAGTTTCCTAAAGTTAAAGCCTCCAAAATATTTAAGACTTTTTTTAACTTACTAAACCTTATACATAACATGACAGAGACTTGAAAGTTTACATTTTAATGCCATATTTTTTAAGTTTGAACACTAAAGTACTTTATATTTTTATATTTTAAAAAATCAATATAAGTTTCAACGGTACAGAACCCTGGAAGAATGAACCTTGAATAATTCTACTGCATTTCACAAATCATTAAGATGATTAAGCACAGTAGAATAAAAACTGAGAGGATATTAATTCAATAAATGTTTTTGAGTAATGAATTCTAGAAATATCAACAGTTCTGCTAATCTGTCTTTGACCAGGTAGTGTTTTCTGACACATAACTTAGGTTATTTCTAAATAAAATCATTTCAATAATTCTGTTTTTAAAAAAACCACTAAGATAAACCCATGTACCCAAGAAAAGGTGGTAAAACTTTTAGGCCAAGATCTAATCATAATGTACTTCATATTTTTAGCTATGAAATTGAATAAATCAGGATACTAGGAACTAAGAAAACTTCAACCCGGGTTAGTTTCATTTGGGTAGGGATCTGAGGAAGGCAAGAAAATTGTCACTGTGTGTCATTGCAACTGGAGAGTAAGGCTTCACTACAGACTTCACTATAGCCTTATCTTCACTACAGACTTCACTATAGCCTTATCACAGTTCTTGTTCTGGCAAGGATTCTTCCCACCAGGAGGATGTGGGAATGTTGACCTACCAGTCAATTTTGTATTCCCAACATCATGGAAAGAGGTATGGCACTGAACAGCAGAAAGATTCCATAAAGGCAAGTTTAAAAGAATTTTACATTCAGTCAACCTCAATTTCAAACACTAATGCAAAATAATAATAATAATAATAATAAAGCAAGATATATCCCCAACCTGCTACAGTACAGATTGTTGTTTGAAGAACAATTTAAAAGATGAAATCTGGCTAGGTGTAGTGGCTTATGCCTATAATCCCAACACTCTGGGAGCTCAAAGCAAGAGAATTGCTTGAGCCCAGGAGTTCAGGACCAGCCTGGTCAACAGAGTGAGACCTTGACTCTACAAAAAATTTTAAAAAGGTATCTGGGCATGGTGGCGTGTGCCTATAGTCCCAGCTATTGGGGAGGCTAAGGTAAGAGAAGACTCTATCTCAAAATAATAAACACACAAATTAATAAACAAATACATAAATAAATAAATTTCAGGTTAGGAGGAAAAACTGGACAAATGACAGTCCAGAAGTCTGCATATGTGAATTAAACTTTCTATTATAAACAGTGAGATCCAGAAATCCACATCCACCAGTGATTTGTTCTAAATCTTTCTCTCCAGTTTTCTTTGGAACAAATAATATGTTTTCCATTTATCTGGCACCAGAAAATTGATGGAATTTTTCCTTCATTTGTCTGTTTTTATCTCATTTATTATTTTATTTACTTATTCTAAAAATTGTGTGTATTCTTCCTCTCTGAAAAATGTTGCCATTTCTTTGATTTAAAATGTGCAATTGATCAGATTAGTTTCAATAAATGGTTGGTATTATACTGTAGGAATGAAATTAGTGTCTGCAGCTTTACATATTCAGGTCATTCTAAATGTATAAGCTAGTTGGGCAGAAAATACTGTGGATTTTATCCACCAAACTTGTTTTCTCTGGGACAATATAAAATAAGAATGGGGGAAACCTAATAATAAAATAAACTCATCACTAAACTGTATTACAGAATTAATTTTAATCTTTTTAATTTCATTTATTTGATTCTTAGTGTCTCATAGGAAATTTTTTTAACCCCTCAAAAAAGAGACTTATTATCTCTTTCAATGCACTGCACAGCATTCAAGAAGAATTTGGATTATGTAGTCTTCAAAGTATTAAAATGAGTAATGAATATTAGCTGAACCAAAAGTTGTTTCTATGTGAGAAATGATCTATTTCAGTTTCATGTACCTTAGTTCAACTTAGCAACCAGTTTATGCTGCTAAAAGAATGGTTAGAGCTGGTGTTTTTAAAGTTTATGACACAAATGGGTGAATTCAGTTAAATAGGCACACACAAGGAAAATGCAAAATTCACTGGAAAAACAACATGCTCAAGTTTATAAAAGTAAATTTTATAACAGCAAAAAATACAAGCAAAGAAGAAAAGTGCCTAAGAATTGCAAAGCAGGACAGTAGGACTGATATATATAGTATATTCACATAGTGGAAGAGATATATATATATTTACACACACACATAGTGGAATATATACGTTTTTTGAAAGAAATTATTAGTAATAGTTTTCTAAATATATAAATGAGATCTATTTCATGGAAAAATGGATAAAAATATGATACAAATAGGAATAACTCAAAAGCATGTATAACAGTAACACATATATATTCATGGAAATGCACTCTTGAATAACTGGGCATTATTAAATCTTTCTTGTCGAATATTAAACCGTAAAAGGCTGATACTGTATTTATAATTTGACAAATAATGTTTTATAGTCAATCTTATTTGGAATCATTTAAAAATTGTATGCTATTTTATTTCTTACCCCTTTTAGTGTTTCCTAAATATTTTATTTTGGCATGATAGGTGTTGGATATGTTGCATTATTTGTTTTTAAAATAATTTGCTCCTTGGGTTTGCTAATAAAATCTATCATAGGTAACAAATGTCTTAAAACAACTTTGGTTGGACTTAGAATATGAGGAAAGAAACCGATTAGAATTCTGAAGACTGACATTCTTGCATTTTCACAGTGGCTGTGTGGACGGGTTGCTCTGAGGGACTGTCAACACCTGGACAATGGGATTCTTAATTTTTGTGCTGGCAGCCAATTTTAGGGATGAATTTTACTCATATTATGCTATCTCCATAGTAACTTCAAAATGATTCTAGAAAGAAACTAATAAAATGCAATACTATGCTAATACACTCAGGAAGCAACTGAAGCATTGATTGGCAAATATATCTTTTTGATAGTGTTAAATGACATTTCTAATGACCATGGACTTTCCTTATGACGACCATCCCTGGGAAAAAAATTTATTACGCCCTTCCATAATTTCCCTGCTCCAGGCTCCCTCTTCTAAGCTGCAATGTCTCCTGGTACTCAGTCATTGAGCTGGCAGATACTTTGTTTATTATTGTCCAGGAAAGGCTGATGTGCTCCCTGACTTAGTAAAATGTTTCACTGTATTATAACCAGACAATAAAAAGAAGTTGTAATAATTGATTGAGTTAAACTATCAGTCACTTTGGGCAAAAGATATCCTTTCTTTATTAGACAGTAGGAAATCAATACGATGCTCTGGAGAACACCTGTATGGTGCAATAAAACCAACACATAAAACAGGAGAAAGGTAACAACAATCATTTAACATTGTGACAATTCCATAGTGCAAGGTGACAAAGGGACCCTCCATTTTAAAATCAGTCCCGCAATGTGATCTTTTGTTTAACCCTGTTTGGCAAACATGCATGTCAGTCCTTCATTCACAAACTTTCCCCAGCATCCCCATTAAAAGAAAAAGATTCAGCCTGGTGACTACGGTTAATAACACTGTATTTATTGGAAATTTGATGAGAGAGCAGATTTAAATGCCGCCCCCACACACACACTAATGGTGACTGTGTGGTGTGATGGCTGTGTTAGTTTGACTGCGGTACTCAGTACACAATGTGTACCTATATCAACCCATCATGCTGTATACCTGGACTATATACGATTTTTATTTGGCATTAGGTATTTTAGAACAAACACCAAAAAGGACTCGTGACAGAGCAGCCACAGCAGGTGGCAGGGCTTGGGTGAGGCCCAGCCCGGGGTTAGGAGGTCTCTTGAGCTCCCTTTCCACATGGCAGCACGTAGGGGTCAAGTGGAGCCAAGAGAGCAGCTCTGGCCTTAGAGGCGTAACCCTCCCACCCTCCACAGGGCGTCCTCTCTCTGAGTGTCTTCCCAGTCGCTTCTCTCTGTGTCTGTCCGTCTCTGTGTCCCCATCTCCCCTTTTCATGAGGACACTAGTCCCATTGCATCGGGACTCCCCACCTTAACCTTATTTTGACACCATGACTTCTGCAAAGACTCTTTCTCCAAATAGGAGCACATTCTGAGGTGCATATGAATTTGTGGGGGAAACAATCCAATTCAGAACACTGTCTCTGACATAAGTACAATTTTATCTGCGCACATGCCTATTTGGGTGGTTGCTGCTGTGTATCTATTTCAAACTGGCTACGGCCTTTCTCATACGTTTGAGTCAAAGGGAACTTTGGAATCCACTGGGTGTGTTTGTACTTACGTATGGTCATGGCCTGGCCCTCTATGGCTCATGGCCACGCACATGACTTTAGCTCTGAGGCCAGACGTAATCCAAGCAAAACAGAATGAAAAAAAAAAACCCAGACACTATTTCTGGCATTTTGACTTTCTGTTGAAGCTCACTTTCTCGTTCTTGCACATATGTTTTCTCACATATTACAAGCATGCGCTACCACGCCTGGCTGATTTTTTTGGATTTATTGTAGAGATGAGGTCTCGCTGCCCAGGCGAGTCTCGAACCCGCAGGCTCAGGTAATCCACTCACCTCAGCCTCCCAAAGGCGCGGGATTACAGGCTGAGCCACCGAGCCCGGCTTCTCAGGTGTATTTGAGGAAAGCGTTCCCTTTGGCTATGTCCAAGTGTTTTGAACTGAATGGGAAAGTTTATACATGGAGATTCAGATGGAAGCTGGAGAATGTGTATCCGCTTTTCATTATGGCTGGGATAATTTATGACAAACATCAATTTTTTTTTAATCTCTCGCTTTAGATGCAAGAGGACTGGACTGATTACTCTGCTTACAATCTCACAAGGACAAAAATCAAGGTGTCGGCCAGTCTTGAATAGTTGTCACATGAAGGTTCTGGGGGAGAATGTGCATCCAAGTACATTCAGGTGTGGGCAGAATTTGTTTCCTGTGGTTGTAGGAGTGAGGTCTCAATTCCTTACTGGCTGTCAGTCAGGGACTCTCAGCTCTTTGGGCTGTCTGTGTTCCTCCTCACGGTACCCAGCCCACTTTCTGAACCCACAAAAGTGCAGAGAGACATTCTCCTGCTTCTAGTCTCTCCTGCTTCCCCTCTGTCAAGCCTCTCTTCTGTGTCTCTTCGGCCTCTAACCACAGTCAAGTCTCTCAAATGCTCATGTGAGTCTATTGGGCCTGCAGAATAACTCAGGATAGTCTCCCTGTCTTGAGGTCTGTAACGTTCATTCCATCTGCAAAGTCCCTTGTGCCATGGCACATATTCACAGGTTCCAGGGAGTAGGACATCTCTGAGAGTCATTCCGCCTACCACAAAACATGACTCATTCCTTCATGAAATATGTGATTTCATATGTTCGTCTTAGAGAAGCATCAAATATTTTCTGAAGGAAATGGGAATGAATATGAATATGCATTATCAAAGACTATAACGCTTCAAATGTTCTATTGTTTATTTCAGTAGCTTCTTTCTGGATCTATTCTATCTGGGCAAGCAGTTGTAAAAACAAAGCAGTATGGATCAAACTCCATCATCTGTTTCTGTCATACAGATTTTAGCCTTCATCATAACAATAATTTTTAAAATTCCAGTTCTTTGTTCTGTTCTTTTTGCACTTGGCTGGGAAAAATTTTATTGGAGATAATTATCTGACAATATTGCATATGGCTGAGAGTAGATACAAAAGGTATCTTGGTCATCATACTTGGAAACCCTTAATTCCACACCATTCTCAGCACACAAAATTTCTCAGATCCCAACAATATCGAACAAATTATTATTCCTAATGCTAACTTCACTTTTTTGAAAAAGTTGGCATGCATAGCTGTAGAACTGCTTATATAATCATCATATGAGATAAATCAAGACATTAACTTCTGGAAATATTAAATTTTTTTTTTTAGAGATGGATCTTGCTGTGTTGCCCAGGCTGATCTCAAACGTCTAGCCTCAGTGATCCTCCCATTTCAGCCTCCCAAAGTAGCTGGAATTACAGACACCGCACTTGAAATCTTAAATCCTTCGGGTTTACTTTATGTTTTCCTAGAGGAGAAAAACATCTAACTTGAGACATAAATGCACGGATTTTGAAAAGGTAAACTGAGTCACAATAAATTTAAAGAGTTAATTTGAACTAACAGTGATTTATGAATCAAGCAATTTCAAATTAGAAGTGGTTCATGGGTTCCTCCGAGGGAACAGAAGGGAAAGGCTTTTTTATAGGGCAAGCATGGTAGTAAAGTAAAAATATAGGGAGATTTGATGGGTCACAAGCACCTAGATATATAATTATAAGTTAGTTGATGACGTCTGATTACTTTGCATTAAGTTTGATTTTTCTTTAATATAGGCATTTACAAAGAATAGCCCAAATTAAGTTTTGCTTATGTCTGCAAATTAAGCAGGGTGGGGGTCACTTGCATGGCCTAACTGGCTCTGTCTGCTCAGGGATTTTCCAGGCCATTTTAATATCCTTAGACATATACATAAACATAAAATATATAACACATTAACTTTGTGGCAGAGGACAGTTCAGTGAAATCTGTATGTGTGGTTTTGTATTTGGACATATGCATGTGCCATGTGAAACACCAAAAATACTGATGAGGAAAAATGCAATATATAGGACTGCATGTAAAAAGTCTTTTCTAGGCTGGGCATGGTGGCTCACGTCTGTAATCCAAGCACTTTGGGAGACCGAGGCAAGAGAATCAAGAGCCCAGGAGTTTGAGACTAACCTAGGCAACATAGGGAGACCTCATCTCTACAAAAAATTTTAAAAACTCAGCTGGACGTAACGAATATATAAAATAAAAATATATGAAAGCAAACAGCATTTCATGAAGGAATGAGTCATGTTTTGTGATAGGTGGAATGACTCTCAAAGGTGGCTGGTCCCTGGAATCTGTGAATATGCGACATGGCACAAGGGACTTTGCAGATGGAATTAACGTCACAGGCCTTAAGACAGGGAGACTATCCTGAATTATTCTGTGGGCCCGATAGACTCTCATGAGCATTTAAGCGACCTGACTGTGATTGGAGGCGGAAGAGACACAGAAGGGCACACACCTGTAGTCCCAGCTACTTGGGATGCTGAGGCAGAAGAATCGTCTGAGCCCAGGAGGTAAGGGCTGCAGTGAGCTGTGATTGTGCCACTGCACTCCAGCCTGGGCAACAGAGCGGGACTCTGTCTTTGAAAACGTGCTTAATAAAAAAGTCTTTTCTACTAGATCTATATTTCTGTTTATATATAATTATACTCTAAAAAAGGAGAAATATATTTAGCTTCCCAGTTAGAATGATACATAATTGAATAACCTGAGTGACAAATGAGTGTTTACTAAATATATAGTGAAAAGTGACTATCTGCATCTATATTCACCATGAAATTTCCTACTTAGTTGAAAACTTCCTTACTGGAGAATGAATTTTCTTATCATATGTGTAGAGATATGGAATGATAACAGAATGCTTTAAGGTACAAGTATCCATGCTCTGAGTGATATGTTTGCTCACATGAGTGTTTCTCTTAACTGTGGTTTCCAAGTATATAAGCCTAATCTTTTAACTCACATAATGTCTCACAAAAGTATTCTAGGATCCATAGCAGGGTTTTATTATTGGTTTTGGTACTTCTTTTAATTTTTTTAAAGCCAAATTTTCTCTCCAAGAAAAAAACCCATTTGTTTCTATTTTTTTTTTTTTTGAGTTGGAGTCTCACTCTGTTACCCAGACTGGAATGCAGTGGCTGCTCCCGGCCACCTGCTGGGCTCCAGCAATCTTTCCACCTCAGCCTTCCAAGTAGCTGGAACTACAGGTGGGCGCTACCACACCCGGCTAATATTTTGGTTTATTGTAGAGATGAGGTCTTGCCAAGTTACCCTGGCGGGTCTCGAACCCACGGGCCCAGGCAATCCACTCACCTCAGCTCCCCAAGCGAAGGATTACAGGCTGAGCCACAGAGCCCGGCTGTTGCTATTTCTTTAGCTATATCAGTTGTCTTAGTTCAGGCTGCTAGAACAGAATACCATGAGCTGAATGGCTTAAACAAAAAACATTTATTTCTCACACTTCTGGAGGCCGAGAGGTCCAAGATCAAGGTGCTGGCAGATATAGTGTCTGGTGAGAGCGTGCTTCCTGGTTCACAGACCATGGTCTTCTCATTGTAACCTCATGTGGTGAGAAGGGCAAGGGAGTTCTGTTGGAGTTCTTTTTAAAAGGGCACAAATCCCATTTATGAGGGTTTCACCCTC
>NW_006972806.1:0-524 GCF_000164805.1 Carlito syrichta | reverse complement strand
CCCCTGAGTCCATCAGCACAGCCACCAGGGGGTGAATGGCTATGTCACCATCCACCACCACACTCACATGGCTCCACTTCGCAGATAAGGACACGGAATGCCACTGCCCGTCATTTAATCCAGCACCTGAGGAAATAAGATCAGTCAAAGACAACTCTAAATTGTGAATTTGTTAACACTTGGACGCAATTTGATTTCGATCACTGAAGAAGTCAGAGAACAGCGGTATTTACATATTTATATGTCACTGAGAAAACAATTAATCATCTTTCTTTAATGACAGGATTTCATTTATTGTGACAATAACACATGAATGAAATTATTCTTCTTTCCGGAGTCACTATAATTAATTCTGATAATGCACTTAAAGGAGTTGAAATTTCGTTATCCAATATACATGTCAAACGTCTTTACCAGTGGGATAAAAAAATACACAGTTTAGTTCCATTCTCAAACACAAAATTTGCTTCCTTCATGAATCTCACAAAAATATTTTAGAAGGCTCAAGAAAGTGAGTGAGTAAA
>NW_006972805.1:1270-4953 GCF_000164805.1 Carlito syrichta | reverse complement strand
TAAAACAATTTTCTGTCTTTCTAACACAGCATAATCTCATACAATGTCTGTAAACCATATTCAGCATATCAACAGGATGACAAAGATATGGGGACTATCAAATAGGGGAGTTGCTTAAAAATGATAAATCCCTCATAAAAGGCGTTGGTTAAACAATTAGTAAAATGCATTCAGTACAAGATATCTTATAAACATTAGCAATTTTAACAGTTTGATATTCATTCCAAATAAGAAATATATAAGGAGATTGCAAGTATGCTCTAATAAGGTATGACTGAGTTTGTCCAACAGATCTAGACAGGCTGACTGGTTGAAGGGCTGTGAGAGCTCTCCATAGATGAGGCTGAATAATCTGCCAGATGCTATCTAGTTATGTCAGCTAGTTAAGTCAACTGGCTATCCAGCTGTCTAGCTAGGTAGATAGGTAGTTGAGTCTGCTGGCTAGTCAGCTGGCTACATAGTTAACTCAGGTAATTAAATCTGCTGGCTAGGCTCCTGGATAGCTAGGTAGCTAGGCAATTATGTCAGGTGGCTAGACAACTGGACAGCTAGTTGTCAGCTACTTTAGTCAACTGGCTAACCAGCTGGATAGCTAGTTAAGTCAGCACGTTAGTTCAGTTACCTAGCCAGCTGGTTAGCTAGTTAAAAAGCTATTTACGTCAGATGGACATCCAGCTGGCTCGCTAGTTATTTCAGCTTGTTAAGTCATCCAGCAAGCTAGGAAGCTAGCTAGTTAAGTCAGCTAGATATGTCAGTTAGCTAGCTAATTAAGTCAGGTAGTTAAGTCAGCTAGCTAGCCAGCTTGCAAGTTTGGTAGCTAGCTAGTTATGTCAGCTGTCTAGCAAGTTGGCTAGCTAGTTAGGTCACCTAGTTAAGTCAGATGACTAACCAGCTGGCTAGATATATAACAAGATAGTTAATGCAGCTGACTAGCAAACAGGTCAGCTATTTAAGTCAGCTATTTAAGTCAGCTAGTTAAGTCTGCTGGCTATGTAGGTAGGGAGCTACTTAAGTCAGTTGGCTAGCCAGCTGGGTATCTAGTTATTTCAGCTAGTTGAGTCAGTTGGCTAGCCAGCTGGCTAGCTGGTTATGGCAGTTAGTTAATTCAATTGTCTAGTCAACTGGCTAGCTAGGTAGCTCTCTAGTTACATCAGCTGCCTAGCCAGCTGGATAGCTTTTTAAGTCAGGCAGTTAAGTCAGCTGGCTAGCCACCTGACTAGGAAAGTAGCTAGGTAAGTAAGTCAGATGGCTAGCCAGCTGGCTAGCTAGTTAATTCAGCAACTTAAGTGAGCTGGGTAGCCAGTTGGCTAACTAGGTGGCTAGCTAGTTAAGCCAACTGGCTAGCCAGATGGTTATATAGTTAAGTTAGCTAGTTAAGTCACCTTGTTAGCCAGCAGGCTAGCTAGTTGCCTGGCAAGTTACCTGGATGGTTATCAGGCTGGTCATTTAGGTGGCCCGCTAGGTTAGCTAGTTGGCCAGGCAGCTGACCAGCAGAGTGACTGGCTAGTTAAGGCTGCTGCCTATCCTACTGTCCAGCCAACCGGATGGCTATTTAAGCTGGCTGGCTAGCCAGCTGGTCAGCCTAGCAAACTAGCCAGCCAGGTATCTAGCTAGTTAAGCCAGATTGCTAGCCATGTAGACAACCAGTTAACTGGCTAGTTAAGTCAGCTGGCTAGCCAGTTATCCAGCCCAGTTGCTAGTCAGCTAGTTAAGACAACTAGCTAGCCAGCTAGCTTAAGTCAGCTAGCAAGTCAGCTAACCATTCATCTAGCTAGTTAAGTCAGCTAGCTAGTCAGCTTGGTAGTCTGCTTACAACTTAATTCAGCTAGCTAGTCAGCTAGCTTGTCATCTAGATAGTCAAGTCAGTTGGCCAGCTAACTAGCCAGAAAGCTAGCTAGTTAAGTCAGCAAGCTAGAGAGTTAGATAGCTTGTTTGCTAGCTAGTTATGTCAGCTAGATAGCCAGCTAGCTAGTCAGCTAGCCAGTTAATTCCGCTAGCAAATCTGCTAGTTACTTAGATAACTAGTCGGTGAGCAACTTAGCCATCTGGTCAGATAAATAGTGGGCTTGCTCGCTTTCCATCAGGTGAGCTAATTAGTCAGCTCACTTGCCTGGAAACTGGTCAGAAAACAAATCAGTTTGCTCGCCAGTCAACAAGTCAACTGAATTGTCAGCTCACTCACAGGCCAACAGGTAAGATAACTAGTCTGCTTGCTCACCAGCTGACAAGTCAGCTCACCAGTTGGCTCAAACGCCTGCCAACTTTTTAATGCCACTCATATGTTGGGTCACTTGCTGCCTGACTAGTTAAGTCAGCTAACCAGTCAGTTCATTTGTTGGCTGACTAGTTAACTCTTCTGACCAATCAGCTCGCAAACTAGCTGACTAAAGTTGACTGACCAGTCAACTCACTCGCCGGCTGATTAGTTAAATCTTACCGGCTGAATAGTTAAGTCAGCTGGTCAGTCGGCTCACTCACAGGCGGACTAGTTAAGTCAGCTCACCTGTGGGATCACTCACTGGCCTACTAGTTAAGTAAGCTAACCAATCGGCTGACTAGCTGGTCAACTATTTAATTCAGCTAACCAATTGGCCGAATAGTCGGCCACCTACTTAAGTCAGAACACTGGCCAGTCAAATAGTTAACCGAGTTAACTTGTGGGCCAACTCCTCAGTCAACTAGTTAACTCGGTTAACTAGTCAGTCAACTAGTTGACTGACTTGTTATGCCAGCTAAGAAGTTGGCTGCGTAGTCAGCCAACGTGTTAAACCATATAAGTAATTGGCTGAATCATCAACAAAGTTAAGTCACCTAGCTAACTCTATGCACAACTAATTAAGGCAGCTAGATAACTCATTTACCAAATAGCTAAAACAGTTAATTAACTCGTTAACCAACTCGTTAAGTCAGCTAGCTATCTCAGTAGCCAACTAGTTAAGTCAGCTAGCTAAGTCAGCTAGCTAACTAGCTAGTTAAGTCAGCTAGCTAAGAAAGCTAGCTCACTAGTTAGCTAACTATTTAAGTCAGCTGCCTAAGTCTGTGACCTAACCAGCTAGCTAACTAGTTAAATCAGCTAGTTATTCAGCTAGCTAAATAGTTAGCTAACCTTAATTCAGGTAGTTAAGTCAGCTAGCTAACTAGTTAAGTCAGCCATGTAAGTCAGCTAGCTAAGTAGTTAAGTCAGCTAGCTAAGTCAGCTAGTTAAGTCAGCTTTGTTATTTAGTTAGCTGGTTAAGACAGCTAGCTAGGTAATTAGCTAACAGGTTAAGTCATCAGGTTGAGTCAGGTAGTTAGTAAGTTAACTAACGTGTTAAGTCAGCTGGTTGAGTCAGCAGGCTAGTTAGTTAGCAAACGGGTTGTCAACTGTTTGAGTGTGCTAGCTAGCTAGTTAGCTAACGAATTAAGTCATCTGGATTAGTCAGCTAGCTAGCTCATTAGCAAATGAGTTAAATCAGATGACTCAGTCAGCCAGCTAGCATGTTAGATGAGTAAGCTAACAAATAGCTATCTGGTTAAGTAAGCTAACTACCTAGGCAGCTAACTATTTAACTCAGCTTGTTAGTTATGTAGCTAGGTAGTTAGCTAACTACTTAAGTCAGCTGGAAAGCTAGGTAGCTAGCTAGTTTGCTAACTATTAACGTCAGTTGGCTAGCTAGGTAATTTGCTAGTTAAGTCAACTAGTT
>NW_006972805.1:0-1110 GCF_000164805.1 Carlito syrichta | reverse complement strand
TGGCTATGTAGGTAACTAGCTAGTTAAGTGAGCTGGTTAGCCAGCTTGCTATCTTAAATCCGCTAGTTAAGTCAGCTGGCTAGCCAGGTGCCTAGATAGTTATCCAGCTATTTAAGGTAGCTGTATAGTCAACAGACTTGCTGGTTAAGTCAGTTAGTTAAGTCACCTGGCAAGCAGATGGCTAGGAAGTTAAGACATTTCGTTAAGTCAGTTGGCTATCCAGCTGGTTAGCTAGTTAAAAAGTGAAGTCAGATGACTAGTCATCAGGCTAGCTAGTTATTTTAGCTAGTTAAGTCAGCTGGCTTGCTA
The DNA here is from genome assembly GCF_000164805.1 of Carlito syrichta. Classification (NCBI taxonomy): domain Eukaryota; kingdom Metazoa; phylum Chordata; class Mammalia; order Primates; family Tarsiidae; genus Carlito; species Carlito syrichta. The sequence continues at coordinate 801 of NW_006972805.1, read as the reverse complement.
GGAAGCTAGATATATAAATCAGCTAGTCATGTTAGTTAGTTAAGTCAGCTAGTTAAGTCAGCTGGCTAGCTAGTTAGCTAGCTATGTAGCCAGCTAGTTAAATCAGCTAGCTATGCAAACTGTCTAACTAGGTATTTAGCTGGTTAAGTCAGGTGGTTAATTCAGGTTGCTAGCTTGTTAAGCCAGCGAGTTAAGTCAGCTGGCTAGCCAGCTGCCTAGCTTGGTAACTAGCTACTTAAGTCAGCTGGCTAGTCAGCTAGCTAGCTAGGTAAACAACCTAGATAAGTCAGCTGACTAGCCTGCTGGTTAGCTAGGTAGCTATGTAGCTAAGTCAGCTGGAAAACCAGCGGTCTACATTGGTAGCTAGCTAGTTAAGTCAGCTGGCTAGCCAGCTGGCTAGCTATGTATCTAGGCAGTTTTGTCAGCCTGGTAGCCAGCTGGCAGTCTAGTTATGTCACCTAGTTAAGTCAGCTGGCTTGACAGTTGTCTAGCTAGGTAACCAGATAATTAGGTCAGCCCTCTAGCCCACTAGCTAGCTAGTTAAGTCACCTAGTTAAGTCAGTTGGCTAGCCAGCTGGATAGTTACTTAGCAAACTAGTTAATTCAGCTTACTAGCAATCAGGTCGGCTATATAAGTCAATTAGTTAAGTCAGGTGGCTGGCCAGATGTCTAGCTAGTCAGAAAGATAGTCAACTCAGTTGGCTAGCCAGGAGGCTAGCTAAATTAGTCAGCTAGTTAATTCAGCTGGCTAATCAGATAGCTAGCTAGGTAGAGAGCTAGTTAAGTCAGATGGGTAGCCAG
>NW_006972804.1:0-875 GCF_000164805.1 Carlito syrichta | reverse complement strand
CTAATTAAGACTAGGGAAAGGGAAATTTTTGATTTAGTATGTGACTAAAGCTTTGATAGGTGGATGTTAGGGCAGAGGGTGTTCCTTTTAAGAGGAAGCATTTTGAGAAATAGAATCCAGAGGAAGCCTTGTTTAGGGCACGTACAACTTCAATAGATCTAGAATGCTTGGCAGAAATTGGGGATGATGAGGGTGAAAGCTCATTGTGATCGATATCTGAGGACATGTTAAACAAAAAGCCTTTGCCTGGCATTTGGGGGCATAAGATAATCCCAGAAAATGAGGGGAACTGCAAGGTTTCCTGAATGAAGCATCAGTTGGTGATGAGGAGTGCTTGGAATGGACTTGAGTGAGAAAAGAACAGAGATAAGGAGACCATTCCTCCTTTGACTGCACCAAATTGGGTATGGTCTAATGAGTCTGAATCAGGATCTTTCCACAAACTGGCTCTTGTTGAGCGGGTAACTGTTTTTCACCAGGATCTAGTTAAAATTATGCCTGTATTCTCTGAATGAAGTTCGGGAATTATTTGTATCACGTCAGAGCTCGAAATCACTCTTCTGAAAACACTGTGTCTTATACTTTTGAGTTACAGTGAGCTTGATTTTTATTGCTAGATATTCATGCACAGGCCTTGAAAATATGATTCTATAGTTCTAAGTTGATAGCTTTCTTCTTCTTTTAAGACTGTTGCTGGTGTGTTACACCACCATGAGAAGTAAGTGCTAAAATTTAACACAACAGTGGGAACATTAGTTCAAGCCATACAGAGTCTTGAAAACGTAGAATTGCTTTTTGATGTTAGAGTTTCCCTTTTAGAGACAAAGAAAGGCCACAAATCATGCTGATAATTTCCCGCTCTGTGAGATTTCTAG
>NW_006972803.1:0-690 GCF_000164805.1 Carlito syrichta | reverse complement strand
GTTCATTTCAGTCTCAAACCACCCAAGGGTCCATCTGGGCAAAGCAGCCCTGAACTCTGGGATTTGGGGAGTCACCTGGTGCTGCAGAAGCTCCTGCTGTGGCCAGGATGGAGGGACTCTGTGGCTCCTGGGTCACTGGCCACCAGCAAATGGTGGGGGAATGGTTCTGCCTCGGGCCTCTAAGATGAAAGAACTACCTCAGACCTAGATGGGCTTCAATCAAGATGGGCAGTGATATTTTCACCAAAGCAGAGAACCTGGAATCTTGGCTCATAGCGGGACAATGGGAAGCCTCTTTGTCTCTCTAGCCCATCCCAGCTTGCTTCCAGATGAGGAAATGGTTGTCCTCCCTTCACATCACAGCCAAGGTCACACTCCTGGCACCTAAATCAGATTCTACTCACACCTGCTCAGACCCTCCAATGCCTTTCTGTCCGAAGTCGTTACCACACGTCAAAGACCCTCCATGATTGGGCTCTTGTTGTCTCTCATCTTCTTGCCTTCCCTTCTCCCCACTTCTCCCCCTTAATCCCTCTGCTTCAGTCATACTGGCCCTCTCCCTGTTCCTTGAACCCAACAGGCACACCCCACCTTTTTCCAGGTGTTTATTTCATTTTACTGCTCAAAAGACCACCCTATCTGAAATGGCATCTTGTTCACAGCACTTTCGCTGTCTATCCCCTATAGCTC
>NW_006972802.1:0-768 GCF_000164805.1 Carlito syrichta | reverse complement strand
TTTCTTTTTATTTTTTTGAGACAGGGCTATGTTGCCTAGGATGGTCTTGAACTCCTGGACTCAAGCAATCCTCCCACCTCACCCTCCCAAAGTGCTGGGATTATAGGTGTGAGCCACTGTGCCCAGCCTTGCTTTTCTCTTTAATGGCCTCCTTATCACATCATCGCCTTGTCCTTTTTTATAACTATATATGTTTTGCAAGAATTGTTCCTATTCAAGATTACTTTTCTGACTCATTTTACATTCATTTGGAATTGTCCTCTGGGTATTTCCCTCAAAGCTAGAGATATTCTGCCAGTGCTTTCATTTCTGAAAATACCTCTCTAGCTCTAAAAGGGGAGCAGTCTTTTAAATGCTATTTCTAATATCACTTGGTTTTCATAACTGCAAATGAACAGTCTTGGTTTTCTTCGTTTTTAACTCTGTAAATAATCTGTTCCTTCACATGTGCTTTAGATTGAGAAGTGTTTTTCACTTTTAAATCTGTCCTTAATCCTCAAGAATTTCCCCAGATACTCGTTGGCTGGGTTCCTGTTTGTGCATGTGTAGGAAGGAGATTGTGGGGGAGGCTGATGGAATGGGCCTCGTTGTGTCAGTGGGGGACATGTATCCGGAGGCTGTCTAAGGCCCTCTTGCAGGTGCAGGTGTGCCTGGATCGGGACCCTTGGAAGGGCTAATGGAGATGCCCAAGAATAGTCATACCGGCATGGAGTCCCGTAATGGAAACACGGCATTGACTGAGGGAGAGCCGGGACCATCAGGGAAGAA
>NW_006972801.1:0-1350 GCF_000164805.1 Carlito syrichta | reverse complement strand
TTGTGGTCCTCTCAGTCATTATTCATGGTTCTGCCCTTGACTACAAGCAGGGTATAAAATGCCTCCCCTTCCTTAAGGTAATACAGGGGCCGCCAGTCTTTGGGGTTAAGGGGTCCTTTTATTTCACACTCTAGACCATCGTGTCAACTGTTAGCAGGCCATGCAAACCATATCCTCTGCTACACTGAAGTTGACCTTGCAAACCCCCCTGTGACCCACAAGAGGGAGGTGACGGAAGTCCAGGTGCCCACAGTGCTGACTGTTCAGAGGAGAATTTTCTGTCCCGGCCTCCTTGGGGTGTTCAGTCCTTACGCAGGGTCATTACATTGGCAAATAGGGCCGTGAGAACACCAACCCCTTAACTGGAATGGTAGTTGCACCTTCGGACTAAAGATCTCATCTCCCACAGACCTGACCTAAGGAAGTGATGGAGAAATTCAGTTTGACAGCTCGCCCTGGATCTTCAAAGGCTGAAACAGCACGGGGCCAGATTCTTTTCCACCCTGTCTATTTAAGCATGGGTGGTTCCTTTATTACTTGCTTTGATCCCTGGCATGGCCTGGAGCTTCTCCCTCCCTTGGCCTGAGGCCTGACCCCTCATACTTAAGAGACTAAAGACAAAACCACCCCGAAACCCACCCTAAGGAACTGTGAGAGTCTTTTCATCTGACTTACCTGTCTTTGGTCTCTCAAGGTTGGCAGCGATGGATGAATTAAGTGATGCTTCCACCGCTCGGGGTGTAGGTTTCTTTAGTCCTAAGTGTACTTACTGTGGCCCCTGGAGAAAACTGTACATCCTCCCACTGCTGACCCAGGTCATAACCCTCACACAAAGATCCTCATGACCTTGTGACATCAGAGGAGGAAGTATGTCACATCATGTCAACAATGCCCAGGTATCCAGGGGCTGCCAGTAAGGGCAGGGCTCTGTGTGTTCCTCTCAGTTATGAGGGTGGAGGGCTGTCTAAGTTGTCACTCAAGACCCACACCTTGACTCCTGGCAGGGCCTGGGACTGACTCCCTTCTCTGCTAACTTGAGAACATACCTCTCAGACCATGCCCTCACATCTCTGAGACCCTTCCTGCAGAAATCAGCTGGGTAGCCCTGACCAAGCCCTCCCAGAGTTGATGGCAGGAAAAGACTCTGTGCCCCCTCACTATTCTGGTATTTGTGGTCCTCTCAGTCATTATTCATGGTTCTGCCCTTGACTACAAGCAGGGTATAAAATTCCTCCCCTTCCTATCTCAGGTCACAAAGCCTTACACCCAGTTTCTCACTCCCTGAGGCCCCAGAAGGAAAGCCAAGAAGCACCACATGAGGCTGCCCCAGTCTGTACCCTCCCATGGATG
>NW_006972800.1:0-316 GCF_000164805.1 Carlito syrichta | reverse complement strand
TAATGCAATAATATACTCCTGCCAAACCCCAAAAACAAGAGAATTATGCCAGCTCATATAACTAACTTACATATACTAAATTATTCTTCGCTTCATGTGTATTTTATTAAATTACAGAGCCATGTCCCTATTAAGGGATGAAAACTATAGTTAAACTTATATTTTCACTATTAACCAACCATACTTTCCCTAAATTCCCAACTTAAACCTTAAATCCCTAAATAATGTAACCCAAACCTGTATATTCCTCTTCCACTCAATAACCCCAATATAACCAATACTGACATAATACTTTAGCTCTACAAATAAATAGGTT
>NW_006972799.1:0-716 GCF_000164805.1 Carlito syrichta | reverse complement strand
TAAGTCCGATCGTAAGTCAGCTGGCTAGCCAGCTGCCTAGCAGTGTAACTGACTAGTTAAGGTAGCTGCCTAGCCAGCTGGCTATCCAGTTAAGTAACCTAGATAAGTCAGCACGCTGGACAGCAGGTTAGCTAGGTAAGTAGGCAGTTAATTCAGCTAGCAAGCCAGCAGATTATGTAGGAAGGTAGCTAGTTAAGTCAGCTGGCTAGCCATCAAACTATCTAGTTATGTCAGCTAGATAAGTAAACTGGCTGTCCAGCTGCCTAGCCAGGTAGCTAGCTAGTTAAATCTGCTGGCTAGACAGCTGACTACTTCATTAAGTCAGCTTGTTAAATCAGCTGGCTAGGTTGCTGGCTACATATATAGCTAGTTAAGTGAGCTAGTTTAGTTAGTTGACTAACTAGCGGGCTAGCTAGTAAATCAGCTTGTCAAACCAGTTGTCTAGCAGGTGGGTAGCTGGTTAAAAAGCAAGTTATATCAGACGAGTAACCTGTTGGCTTGCTCGCTATTTCAGCTAGTTAAGTCCTCTGGCTAGCTAGGAAACAAGCTAGTTAAGTCAGCTAGATATGTCAGCTACCTAGATAGATAAGTCAGCAAGTAAAGTCAGCTAACTACATGATGGCTAACTAGGTAGCTAGCTAGTTGAAAAAAGCTAGTTAAGTCAGGTGGCTAGCTAAGTAGCTAGCTCGTTAAGTCAGCTAGTTAAGTCAGCTGCT
>NW_006972798.1:0-596 GCF_000164805.1 Carlito syrichta | reverse complement strand
ATATAGATATTAACAATCTTGATCAATTAATGAAGAAAAATTGTTAAAATATAGAACTGGCCAATTCAGTAGGCCAGGATTGCTTTTCAGCAGTCGTCATATCTTGAATTTCCTGATGCAATTTAGTAAGGTCCATGCTCAAGTCCAAATTATTCCAAATTCCAAGAATATGATTTTTAATTTTGTCCCATGTGTGGACAGATGTATTTACCTCTAAAGGAGTGAGGCAAATCCATTTAAACTCAGAGTAACATTGAAGAGCCAACCTAATTTTTAAAGTCACAAGTTCTTGTCCTATAGCTAGAACTGCTTCTTCCAAAGCATTAACTTTGCTCTCTAGCTTGTGATCAATAATCTCTTGGGTAGCTAGGGCTATAGAAACATTCTGAGATAACTGACTAGTGAAGGTAGCTGTGTGGACTTCCTAAGCAAAAGCCACAGCTGTAACTGTTACCAAAATAGCAATAGCTATTAGGGCTGTAATCCCCAAGACGACAGTGGACAAAAACCTTTTTTTGTTTTTCTTCAGAAGAGAATTGACTTCATACAATGTTTGTAAACCATATTCATCATACCAACGGGATGAAAGTTGTATG
>NW_006972797.1:0-9593 GCF_000164805.1 Carlito syrichta | reverse complement strand
TTCTTGTCACACATCACGCCATTCTTGGCTTTTGGGGTCTCTGCTAAAACTGAGCCACATGGTAACATCTATTTAAACAGAATTTTTATTTGATATTTTATTTTCCTGGTCATATTGACTAGGAAGCTGGGAAAGGAAGAGGGCCCTAAAAGATAGTTCTTAAAATGCGGCAATGTTCATGAAACTTTACTATTTGTTTCAAGCTTTGGACAAATTATTTTATGTGATGATCTTAAACATCCAAGCACAGTATTGGCTCATTTGAGGACTCGTCTACCTCCTGGTATCTACCAGTACAGTTATACAAGAATTGATAGATTTGGCAGGTATCATTTGTGGTTAGGACACAGGTAACAACTCCACCACCCACGTGAGAGCTAAACCACAACTGCAGTCTCTTGAGTGACAAATATTTAATCATGGACATAGACTGTGGAATGATAGAAAATGGAGACTCACAAAGGTGAGGCTGTGGGAGGGGAGTGGATAACAAGAAATTACTTACTGGGTGCAATTTCCATCATTTGAGTGATGGATAACCTACAAGCCCTGACTTCATTATGTATGTAACACAATTACATGTTTATTAAAAATGTAGTCGGGCTTGGTGGCTCAGCCTGTAATCCCACGCCTTTGGGAGACTGAGGTGAGTGTATTGCCTGAGCCCGCAGGTTCAAGACCCTCCTGGGCAGCAAGACCTCATCTCTAATTCCGGCTACTCAGAAGGCTGAGGTGGAAGGATTGCGGAGCCCAGCAGGTCAAGGCTGCGGTGGCTGGGAGCGGCCACTGCACTCCAGTCTGGGCAACAGAGTGAGACTCCAACTCAAAAAAAAAATGTACCCCATATTTATAAAAAATTTAAAAAGTGAAAAAAATGTCTAAACACCTGGAGCAAATATCAAACTACTTTGCAAGTGTGTATCAAGGAATATTGGTGTTTCAAATAATTCCTGGCAGCTCTCCACTAGGATATTACTTTTTATATTCCTTTAATAAGAAGACTTTCAGAGACTGCAGCCTAGAAACTCAGGTCCAAACCTGTCCTCTGCAGAAACAGGCACTTAATCAATTTGCAAACCATGTTCAAACACAAAAGGGGAAGAATCAGCTGACTGCTGGCAGGGGCACAGTGCCCTGGCCAGGCTCTCAAGGGCCCTGCTATGCACCTTTATCAGGTTTCAGCCAAGAAACAAAAGATGGGCCAGTGGTTGCTAGGAGAAGTGCTTGGGTAAACAGAACTCTGGCCTCTCTCACCCGTTCATGACATATTTGCAGAACCAGCCAACTAGTTTGCACATTTCTATTAGATTAGAAACCAGGAAATAAGAAAAACACTGTCTCACAAGGGAGCTGTTTCAGGTCACATGCCTGCCTGGCAGAAATGCAGAGAAATCAACAGGAATGTTTTGTTGGGGGCAGGAGAAATGAAACAGATGATCACTTTTGTAATTTCTATGCTATCCCTACCACCTCATGCTCTCAGTTCCCCTCTCCACCGTTCCTATTTCTCCACAACCATTCTGTGGAATCTTTCAACACTAAATGTTAGAGTCATTCATAGGACCATCGGAGCACAGAATCTTAGAACTACAGAACGTGAAAGACTTGAACTATTGAAATTAAATTTGGCAAAAATGAAGGTTCAATCTCAGTTTGCAGTTCATTAGCTGGGTGAGTAGAAAAATCACCTAGGCTCTCAAAGCCCCAGGTTCCCTCATCTGTAAAATTGGGACAATTGCCATGGTAATCAGATTGGATAACACAACCACAGTGTCTATCCTAGTGCTTGGCTTATGATAGGAATTAAACAACCCCAATCCCCTTTAGATTTTCAGAAATTTGAAACCCTGGAATATTAGAGATTTTTAAAGAAATAAGCACTTAGTTCAATTTTCACTGTCATTTATCAACTAATATCCTCTAGGAAATGTAGAGACTGTCCACATTCCTTTTAAAATACAGCATTTACATTTGAATTAGTCTGACACATGCACAGCAAGTCATGTCTCTATACTACTGCACTAGAATAAAAACCTATGTTGAGCCAATCAAAACCATCTATTCTAAGTTGAGTCCCTTATCTGATATTTATACTTTTTTTTTAACAATTGGAGAAGTTTACATTTATTCCTACTACATTTAATCTCATCAGGTCTGGTCCATGAGCCCAGCCTGTGAAGATATTGTATCATGCCCCTCTCTACTCCTGCCTATCAGAATAGGGGAAAGAATCTTGATGAAATACATTCCAGGCCACTGACCGATCACATTTGCTAAGGATCATTAGAAGTTCACTCATATGGCTGTGACTTCCTCTCCATGACAGTCTCCTTTATCAACAATCTTCTGTCTATGCTCTGGAAACCTTAAGCCTAGAGAGCAATGCCCACCTTTCTTACTTCCATGAAAAAGGGGGTAGTTGAGAGTGAGCCCAGGTGGTTCTCTGTTTCCTATTATTCTTCTATGTGGTAGTATCTTGGTTCATTTGTGCTGCTCGAGTATAATTCCACAGACTGGGTAATTCATAAACTATAGAAATTATTTTTTATCAGGTCTGGAGGCTGGGAAGTCCAAGATCAAGGTGCTGGCAGGTTTGGTGTCAAATGAGAGCTGCTATCTGCTTCCAAGATAATGTCTTGTTGTATCCTCTGGAAGAAAGGAGCTCTGTGTCCTTACATGGAGAAAGTGCAAAGAGCAAGAGAGTGCTGCTTTCAGCCTGGATCTTTTAACAAGAATGCTAATCCCATTCATATACATGGAGCCCTCACAAGTTAATCATCTCCCAAAGACCACACCTCTTAATACCATGGCATTGTGATTAAGTGTCAACATGAATTTTGAAGCTAGCAACATCACTCAAACCATAGCATGCAGCCAGGTTGGGAAGGCACTGGCAATCCTACTAAGTGTGTAGTCTAACTGATCCTTTACTGGGACTTGACAGGTGTAAAGGATTGGACTCTAATCTGTAGAAGATTTTACCTAAGAATTTAAGGTAAATATTTTCACATGTGACCCAATAATGCTCAGTAGAGCTTAGAATTGGGATCTAGGGTCCAAGCCTGGCTAAAATTAGTCATGTTGCTTTACTTTTCTTTGCCCTTAGCAAAAACATCTTTAGAAACTCATTGTTTTGAATGACTAGAACATTTTTCAGGATTAGAAACACCAGATTAACCCAAACAAAACTTCATGTTATTTCAACTTACCAATGAATGATCAAAGACTTCACCAATGGTTGAACCAAGGTAGGGTAACAGGTCCTATAGAATGTACCTAAAGATTCATCCCCTTTTCAAGATAATCATGAAAACTGTTTTGAAATAGACTTTTCCAGAAAATGAACTTCATTTCCCTTGTGTAATAGTCTATGTGGTCATTGATAGTCTTCTTGGATATGCCTAATTACAGGAAGTTTATTATTTGGTAGACATTCCCTCAACATTTCACTAGCTACCAAATTCAACTTAAAATAGAAAATGGCCCATATTTCTTTAATTAGGAGTTTTAGACAGTTCCTGAGCTCAATGAAGTAAATTTGCATTTGAACTCTTCCTGCTGTTTATTAGATGACATACTGCACATAATAGATGCTCAATAAATATGTGCTTCATCAATAAAATAACAGTATTGCTTATGGCCCTGAAGGTGCAGTGAGCCATATTTATGTACTTGGCCAATCATGTCAAGAGATTCAAGATATTTGAAAGACATATTAAGTCAGTATGAGCAAAATATACTTCATTCAGTTTTCTCAACATTGAAAAAAAAGTCTTTCCTTCTAGGTTCTGAAAAGTGTCAGAAAAAAGAGAGAGAGAGATGATTATGAAATATTGCTTGACGTCAAGTATCCTAAATTCTCAATTATGGAGAAGAGATATACACATAGCTAATTGGTTTTCCAACATGACTGAGTTATACAGAGCAATGTACCAAGTGCACATCCACCATGAGAATAGGAGGCAGAGAAAAATTTAACACACAAGCATACAAAAACTGAAGTTGTGGAAGCTGAAACACTGAACACCTTCCATGTTTCAAGAATGGAGCTACAGGGAGTGATGGGGGTGGGAGGCAAGGCAATGTCATCAACAAAATCCTTCCACCAGAGAGCACAGGATCTGGTCGTGAAGACAGATGTAAAAATAATTGTGTCAGGCATAGAGCACCAAAACCCCAAAACAGTGATATAGTACCTTTATGCTTTTTTTTTCCTGAATATGCAGTAGACTGTTGGGAGCCAACATCTATAGCTACATAGCTGAGGCCTATAAAGGCCCATCTAGAAGATCGCCTCTGACACTCGGATATCATTAACACCTACAATATTGGCATATGAATAGTAATCAGTGTGCATACATGGCAACAAAACTTACAATATTAGGATGCAAAACTTTTAAACAGATTTCAATACACCTGATGGAAAGTTGCACAGCAGAATTATTTTGTGTTTCTCTGTCTTTCTAAGCTGTATTTCTTCTTAAGATATTTTTAAACTTCTGTTTCCTGGTATACTAGTAATGCAGCTCTTATTCCCGTAAGCAGTTTCTCCTAGGGCTAAGATTAGAAACTAAATTACTATAATAGTTTTATTGCCCTGCCTCTAGCCAGGCAGAATGTTTTTCTAGTTTCATTACATGCCAAAACTCTGTTCGCTTCAGCCCGTGGCCATCGTCATGGCAACCATACATTTCCTTGTTCAAGAGTATGACAACTACCATAAGATTTATGAAAGAATTAATGATAAGGTATTAGCTTAATAAGATATAGCACAGTATTAAAGTTCAATCATTAGATTATATAAAAATTAAAGTTTAGATATATGAAACTCATATAAGTCATGGTAAGGTTTTGTAGTTCAAGAATAAGTTTTGAATTAATTGTTATAGAATTACAGGGCACTATGTTGAATCATAATAGGTTAATAGAATAAATAAAAATTAAGTCATTTAAGTAAACTTATAGATTATAGTATAATGTTAAGTTGATAATATTAATCGTTAAAAAATATGGAAATAGACTCTATAATACTGAGTGACCTCTCACAAAAACAAAGATCCGAATATCACATGTTCTCACTCATATAATGGACCTTGAACATCCAATGCAATACTATAAGAAAATGACTGATGGTACTGGGAAACTATGGGGGGAGGGGGATGGGATTAACAGTAGCAAATATCTGTCGGGGGATGGGAAAACACCTCTTATCAACAGGGTGCCTGAATGAAACATAATTTTACACCTAACCCTTAACTGTACCCCACAAAACCATAATAAAAAATACTGATTAATGAAAAAAATAAAAAATAAAAAAATAAATATTAAATAAAAAAAAAAAGAAAAGGTGGAAGGAAAGCTGTGAGTGATTCTAAAATTAACATCTGTGCTCTTTCTTCTCCTTAAGCTGGTGAGAGTAGACACTGGTGTGTAGTGTATAGTTTTCTTTATGTTCTACATATATTACATCTATACTATTTTGTGTCTATACAGTAGTTTTAAAAATCAAAATGAAAACGAAAATTATATTTTTGTCAATTATACATCACTAATGCTGAAAAAATAACCTAATTTTTAAAAAGCTAAAAAAATATATATATTAGGAGTCATTAAACTTGGATTTCACATAGAAAAATTTTTTGTATTAATCAGAGTTTAGAACAAAGAGTACAACATGAATGGTTTATTAAACATTATGGGAAACACTTTGTGAAACTATTGATTGGATTGTGTATTTGTTACATTGCTGTCAGCACGTCATGCATCATGGAATTTGAATTGTTTGCTTGGAACTTGCAAGTCTTGTGATGGTCTTGTGGTGCATAGTTTGTAAAGCACGTTACACATTATGGAACTTGTACGCCCCCAGCAAGTAAGTATCACACTGCTGGAGGTTATAGAAAATGGTATATAAGTTGGAAGGAGTTTGAATAAAATTTGGACTCAGTCCTGATCAGACTGATCCCAGAAGAACTGCCTCCGAGTGTTTTCTTCTCGCCATCTTCTGACTCTCTGGTGCAGGCCCAACCCCCCTCAGGTGGGAGCCGGTCTCTGACAGTAGACACTATTTATCACCTTGCCTGCAGCCAATTCTCATTTTTCTCCTAACAAGTCTTCCATTTAAGTATGGGTAGCAGACCCACATCCTTTGTTCTCAAGAAGGGATGTGCCTCATCCATAACCAGGGCTGAATCATAACTTGTCTAAGTCAGTCATGGTGTGGTAGAGATGCAAACCAAAATCTTTTCTACACATCTATTATTGTGTGTTGCAGACCCAAGTCCAATTTGGGACTGTGTTTTCCAGGTGTCTGGCTGGGATGGCCATGTGATTATGCTCATGAGAGTAGAACTTGAACTAAAGTAATATATGTGCAGCTTCTTCTTCACTTACTGAAGAAGAAATGTAGTTCTCGAACATCTATTCTTCCCGTCTTCCCACTGGCTGGCAGGATGACATTCAGAGTAACTTTGGAAGCCACCAGCCTAAATTCCTTGATTGCTTCAACTACATTTTCTGTCATTCTGAAATGCTCATCTGGGAACTTCTTCTTGAAAAAAAAAAGTTTATATTTATTGAATAATGGAAATTATAGATTATTTAGCTTACTTTTTTGGAGACCTATTTATAGGAGTTTGGAGCTATTGAACTAATATATATGAAATTTCCCATCTCTTTGCTAGATTCTAACTTTAAAGATTTTCTTATAGAAATTGACATGTGGCACAGATCTAATGTATGCAATGGAAAAAGAAGAATTCTTGGATTTTTTTTTCTCTGACTTAGAAGGAGGAAGGGGAGTATAAAATGAACCTGTTGAGAAAAACCAATTTTTCTTTTGACTCTGTCTTTCAGTGTAAGATTCCTGGGTGTGTTATTGATGCCTGGAGCTGCAGCAGCCATCTTGTGACCATCAGGAAGAACCAAGAAAATCCATAGATGACAGGCTAGCACCCTGACACCAGTGAGTTGAATGATTTACCCTGAAAGCACCTATCTGAAATTTCTGTTGTGTGAAAAATCTAATTACTTTCTCATTTAAGTTGCTGTTAGTCTAATTTTGTGCTGCATGTAGTCAAAAGCATTTCTAAATGACTCCAAAGTCCTATAAAGATGTAAACATAAAATTTCCTTTTTGTTATATATTAAATGAATGATCTTCATAAAATTTCATTAAGGAAAAATGTAAATCTGCAGCACATGAAAATAAAAATGAATATGATCCCTTTCATCCTTCATGTCTGTGGGAGTTGAAAGGTACCAATTACACTCCTAATTGGAAAATCTCCACTTGCTCAATTGTTGGCTTTGTAGGCTAGATTTATTTTGTCATTATTTCCAGAAATATAGAATTTCCAGAAAATGAACAGTATATGAGAAAATATAATTGGGTTTGAGACTTCCCTGAACCATAACATGGCAAATTGTATCTAGAACATATATATTTTGAATGACATGTGGGATTGTCTAGATCACCTACAATGATATGTGAGTTCCCATGTCACTAACTACTCATGGATAATTAAAATGCCTCCTGCCCATCCTTCCCTCCCCCACCTAACTGCAGAAGCATCAGTCACCACACAAGACCTCTGGTCAATAACAGACCTTCCTTTAAGAGCACTAGGCAAGATTGAAGAGGATTCTCATAGGTATTTTAATACCTGTTTGAAGTCATCTCTTTAGTATTTATTTATTTATTTAAGTAGTAATCTACTCCATCACCCAGGCTGGAATGCAGTGGCACTCTCACTGCCACCCCAATGTCGAGCTGCTGGGCTCTGGTGATCATCCACCTCACCCTTCCACAACTGGAACTACAGGCATGCACTACCTCGCCTGGCTAATTTTTGATTTATCATAAAGATAAGGTCTCACCAAGTTTCCCAGTTTGGTCTAATCCTGCAGACTCAGACAATCCTCTTGCCTCAGCCTCCCAAAGTACTGAGATTACAGTATTTATTTATTTTAATTGACAAATAAAATTTCTATGTAGTTATGGTGTACACCATGATGTTTTGATCCATGTATTACATTGTGAAATGAATACATCTCTTTAAATCCCATCTCTTTAAATATCCTAAAGATGTGTAAAGGAGGTTTAGAATTTTTTTTAAAAGTTTCACATCAAGGCAAGCAGTAATAGATTTCCTGTTACTTAGAATCTCTATGACATCTTGAAACATGAAAGAGTATCTTTTTTTTTTTCTGAGTCTGAGATTCACTCTGTTGCCCAGGCTAGAGTCCAGTGGCATGCTCACAGTCACCACAGTGTAGACCTGCTGAGCTCAGTCAATCCTTCCACCTCAGCCTTCCAAGTAGCTGGAACTACAGGCACATGCTACCAAACCCTGCTAAGCTTTGGATATATTGTAGAGATGAGGTCTCACCAAATTGCCTGGGATGGTCTCGAATCCCTGATCTCGGCAATCCTCTTGCTTTGGCCTACCAAAGTGTTGCGGTCATAGGCTTGAGACACCTCACCCTGCTGAAAGAGTATCTTGTACTTGTGACATTGTCCTCTTTGTGCCGTTTCTTCGCCATGATTGGAAAATATTCATTTAATCCTCTAGAAGCTAGTTTTTCCTAGTGCTATTTAATTTTATGGGTCTTTCATTTACTGGAGTGCAGAAAAGAGATCTAATTTTTTTCTCAAATACAAAAATGCCTCTCCATGAATCAAGTGCCTTCTTGCCACTCAAAAACAGTTTCAGGCACTACCCCTATGCAAAGGATTCACAAGGTAATAAGTTTTGTAGCAGGCATAATCCACGTCCTGAATAATCTTTTGAAAGGTGCAGTCACTGACTTCAGAAATGCTTCTCATCTGTGGGGTCAGGCAGTGAGAGACGCCCGCATCAGACCCCATGTCATGGACTGGCAGAAGTTGAAATTCTCAATAAGTGACATCCTGGTGTGCTGGAAAACAGGTTCCCAGGTGAGAAAACACGGAAAAACAGTGGGACTCAGGAAAGCGCTAGAAGACAGCCTTTGGGTGGCAGAAGGGGATGTGCTGTTGAGAAGGAAAGGATGAGAGGCAACCAGACTGGGGTTTAGCACCAGAGCTCAGCTGTGGTGCCAACTCCTTGACACAGGATTTGCCTGGGCAGCTGATGGGAGTGGAAACAGAGGTGAAACTCAGGGCTAGACCAAGGAGGTGGCGAGACAGGTCAGATTTAAGGGACAGGCAGGGAACAGCAAAAGATGACACAAGAGGG
Source organism: Carlito syrichta (assembly GCF_000164805.1). Lineage (NCBI taxonomy): Eukaryota > Metazoa > Chordata > Mammalia > Primates > Tarsiidae > Carlito > Carlito syrichta. The sequence continues at coordinate 375 of NW_006972797.1, read as the reverse complement.
TGAATTATTATAAGCCCCAAGTCTGAAAATGAGCTGGTAAGGCAGAAATGTATGAACACCAAAGGGTTCAGGTAGAGGTAGGGACAGAATCAAAAGGTGGGATCTACTGAGACCTGAATCAGAGTGTGAACACAGGCATGTGATGACGCTGTACTACAAGGCTGAATTGATAGGAGTGGATTGTGGAAAGACAGCTTGGCCTGCTATTCTTAGGTACATACCGAGCTGGTCACAGCTTCCCTTTATACCTTACTGGTGCTTGCTGCTAGTTTATTTCTCTGTTTCTGTTTCCTCTAAATAGCTAAAGCAAAGAGAAAAACCAAGTGCCCACCCAGAGATGAATGAGTAAACACAATGTGGTATATACATACACTA
>NW_006972796.1:0-714 GCF_000164805.1 Carlito syrichta | reverse complement strand
AAAACTCATATCCGAAGAGTTAAGACCATCACAACACAGATGTTTATAGAGTCTGTTTTATTGTGAGGTATATTCCTAGATGTTTCATAACTTTATATTATTTAAAAAGTCTTCAAGTCTTGTTTCTAAATAGTATATAGAAACGTGGTTAACTTTATACATTTTTGGAATAACCTGTCTGCCAAATTCTTATATGTCCTAGTAAGTTATCTGTAGTCAGTCTACTTACATGTTGTCTTTGAAGAGGAACAGCTTTTGTTTCTTCTTTCCAGTTCTTATCCTGTTAGTGGCTTTTTCTTGCCTTAGTGCTGTGGCTAGGTCCTGTACAATGCTGAATAGATGTGACAGTAGTTATTTTGACCTTGATCCTAAGCTAGTGATAAGATATGTGCTCGTGGGCTTGTTCTCACGCACGCATGCGCTCTCTCTCTCTCTCTCTCTCTCTCTCTCTCTCTACACACACACACACACACACACACACACACACACGTATGTTTTTTTCTTAAAGCAGGATTTACTAAGAGGACAGAAGAGCTTCCCCCAATGGGAGGGGACCCTATGTATATATTTTTAAGAGGTAGAATCTCACTCTGTCACCCAGGTTGGAGTTCAGAAGCATGCTCATAGCTCCCTGTAACCTTGAACTCCTGGGCTCAAGCAATCCTCCTGCCTCAGCCTCCCAAGTAGCTGGGACTACAGGAGTGAGCCACCAGG
>NW_006972795.1:0-441 GCF_000164805.1 Carlito syrichta | reverse complement strand
AGCAGTATTAAGAGGGATATGTAGATGTCTGCGCGCGCTCGCACACACACACACACACACACACACACACACACACACACATCAAAAAACTTGAAAGATCACAAAAGCGTAACATCACACATAAAGGAGCAAAACCCTAACTTCAGCAGAAGGATCCAGGTCACCAAAATAAAGTCACAGCTGCAGGACATAGATGACAAAAATATCAGAAAAAATCAACAACAAAAAAAGCTGGTTCTTTGAAAATTTCAATCTATCAACAAGAAATATTCATCCTAAATATATATGCACCCAGTACAGGAGGACCAGGATTTATAAAGCAACTTTAAGTCAACTAAAAAAGTGTATTGATTGTAATACTATCATTAGTAGGGACTGAAACAACCCACTAACAACTCTAGATAGAGCATCAAGGCAAAAACACAATAAGGAGATCTGGAA
>NW_006972794.1:0-729 GCF_000164805.1 Carlito syrichta | reverse complement strand
AACTGAAACAGACAGTACCTTGATCTTGACTTCTCTTCCCCAAATGACTATGAGAAATAAATCTGTGTTATGAAAGTCACTAGTCTGTGGTATTTGGGTATGGCAGCCTGAGTTGACAAGATACTCCCCAACCCAGCTTTGGTTGTCATTTTTATGTTTGCAGTAATAATTCCCTAAAGCTCTTTGTAAGGTTGGCCCTCTGTCTCTGTGCTGTTATGGCTTCAAAAGGATTGTCCACAGTAGGAACATCTGTTCAGCATGAGAGTTTTCCACTTGGGCCCTGTTGTTTATGCTTCTGCTGGTCTCCAGCAGCCACTTCGCACCAAATCCCTTCGCTTCATCACCTTGCTTTATCAGACAGGTGGCCTGCACTCATTCTGCGAACACTAGTAGCTCTGCAAGGCCAGTAAGAGTGTTTGGCTTTCAAAGTTGTCACTTACTGGACCTTCATATTTTTGAAGCCAAATTAATGTCTCAGCCATTGTGTTCTGATTTTATTTTCCTCCTAGGCCTGTGTATTCCTAAGACACCTCCTCGTCATGTACACACATGACTTATTTTTCCTCATTAAGGAGACTTGAGGGACCATTCTCACAAATGCCAGTTTAGTGAGGCACTAGCTTTGATTTTAAAATGGCTTAGCAAAGAGCAGGAGATATATATCCACATTAGAGGACATTAACTTCCTTTCTACCCGTTTTACAGGGTATTTACTTCCTTTCCCAAATT
>NW_006972793.1:0-841 GCF_000164805.1 Carlito syrichta | reverse complement strand
CAAAACCACACTGAACTACCACTTAACCCCTGTAAGAACGGCCTTCATTAATAACACAAACAATAACAGATGCTGGAAAAGATTTGGGAAAAAAAAAAGGCTTCTACACTGCATATGCACTGAAAAGTAGAGAAATATCTTTGGAAATCAGTGTGGCGGTTTCTAAAGGGACAAGAAATTGACCTACCATATGACCTTGTAATTCCCTGTAGAGAATAAACCTGGAGGAACTCAGATATTTTACAAAATGATATCAGCACAAGCATGTTTATTGCGGCTCTAATCACATTTGGCAAAAACATGATACCAACCATGTTGCACTTCAAAGCTGGAATGCATAAAATAAATATGAAACATACACAAAATGGAATATGATGCATCCATGAAAAGTGACAGGTATAAGGATTTTGTAGAAAGCTTGATGGAAATGAATTAGGTCATTCTCAATGAATTATCACGGAAACAAAGAATAGAGTTCCATATGTTCTCCCTCATGAGCTGAACTTGATCAATTAGAGTGCTAGAAGAAAGTGATTGGCAGTAATAGAAAACTGTTTTGGGGTAGGGGTGGGATTGGCTGTGGAGTTATAGGGTTAAGGCAGGGAGGGGCATACCTCACCATCCAGGGACCCTGCATAATCATTGTTTGAATATCTAACTCTGAATTGTACCCCATATTGTGTAAAAATTAAAATAAAATAAATACATAAATAAAAGCTGTAAAATGTGCAACTGACTTTGCTTTCTTCTATTTTTTTAAACTTTTTTATCTAAAGATAGTTACAATCCAGGGTTGGGGATAGAGATGTTCATTTGAAGGGATTGATTTCTAAGAAGGAGG
>NW_006972792.1:0-956 GCF_000164805.1 Carlito syrichta | reverse complement strand
TTGTTCACTATCCCTCCATTCACTCATCTTATGTCCTTCATGACCTCTCAGGTAGTCAATGCCATATGTCTCCTGCTGTCCCAGTTAGTGCAGGATATAGACCCTTAGCCAGAGGGGATATCGTGGTTGCTAGGTGGGCAGGGTGGGCCCAAGGGGTGGAGCCTGCGATTTTTCAAGAGAAGACTAAAATCCAGATGTTACTGTGAAATCCGAGTGTTTAGAAGTCTTATAAAGGCCACTCACATTTGAGGGATTAGATGGCAAGAAATGGGCAGTCCTTTTTCTCTCTTTCTCTCTCTCTCTCTGCTTGCTCAATCATGTGCTTTGTGGAGTATCTGAGCCAGAGAACTGAAATATTCTCAACCTCCCCCTTTCCCCCACAGCAGGTCATGAGTCCCAAGTAGAATGCAAAGCAGGGAATTGTGTCAGATAGAAGGACATGGCCAAGTGTCTGGGTGTGTGTCCATGGCTGGTATCAGCCTGTAGATGTGAGCATATGCTACTCTGAGGGTGATGAGGATGAGAGAAGGCCATGTGGGTCAAGCTGAACCTCAGTACCCAGCCCACAAAGAATAGGTGTGTGCTGGAGGATAAAGCCACACCCCACCTTGAGGGGATTACTCATGTGTAGTTAATGCACATTAAATGTATTTTAATGTATAGCAGAAACTAAAGAGAATTTTAAGCTATTGTTGTTTGATAATCACTAATGTTACTGTTATCTTCACCTCCCACTCATGTGAATACTTGGCAGCAGACATATATTGCATTAGGAAGAATCTTTTAGTTATCTTGCTTGTCATGTCCTCCCTCCCTCCCTGCCTCCCATCTATTTAGCTACCCACCCATCCAACCATTTATCACTCATCTATCCACCCATTCAACCATTAATCACTCATCCATCCATCCATCTGTCATCATCCACTCACTCACCCACCCAGCCAATCATACATTCA